>NW_019239995.1:43049-117331 GCF_002742605.1 Olea europaea var. sylvestris
ATGTTTCATCACCTCTTCTTCCTTATCATCTACTACAACATAGGCAGGTTGACTCACTTCTTCATCCTTATCATCTACTTCATTAACACATGCAGGTTGAATCTCTACTTCATCCTCATTCAACGTATTCATATTGTTGCTTTTAAAGTACTTGCCAATATCCCCTGCTTGACTTTGAATTAATGAAATCTCAGTTCGTTTCCTTTTTCTCTTTTGAGCACCAGACTCATATTTAGGAGGCATGGTGTATGAGTCTATATCTGATGCTCAATGATTAACCTAAAAAACAAATACAAAATATCTCAAATCATCACACAGTTAGAGTTTTCAATATAGTTATTATGTGCGCCTGTGCAATTGTTGATCCTCTAATAGTCAATCATATAAGCCGACCAGGCCACAATTATATAAGCCGACAAGGCTTCAAGCATTTTCAATTTCTTCAATAACAAGTTAAGGCAAGCCATTACTTACCTGACAAGTAGAATTTTGACGAAAACTTTGGAGTTACACTTTCAAGAATTCCACTGTCACAAGCTCACAACTCCCGACCCTGAAACAAAAATTTCACATCAAACGCACCCCTAAGTAAGATAAATACATTAATAAGGAAGGATGAGGATGAGAGAGTGCAGGAAAGAAGGGAGGATGAGAAATCTCTTTTATCTTTCACTAAAGCTATTGAATTATAAGGCATAAGACGGCATTTCTGTTGAAATTTCACTAGTTTCCTACTTAATAAATAGGAATACGAGGGGTTGTCCTCTCTATAAGAGAGGAGAGATGTGAAAAAAGAAAACATGTTACTCTCCTTCATCAAAGTAAAATTCAGCAGCAACAAGTAGACATCGATACGCATTAAGAATGAACAACAATAAATCTTCGTGTTTTGTGTGTGCTTTTCTGTTTCTCGTTTTATTATTATTGCTCTCAATATTGGGATTAGAGCTTAATATTAACAATTTATGGGCCATGGCCACATGTCAAGGATACTGCTACACTTCAGTCTTTTGTTTCACAACAAAATTTAAGTGGGGGGTCTGAATATATATAGATTCAGGAAACAGAGAAAATAATACATCTCAAAAATTCTCATCTTTTAGAATAAGAATTATTACTTTTACTTAGTGAACAAGAGGCAAAACTTCGAACTCACCCATATCTGAGCAATTCCACTGCACATTTTCAAATTCAATGTCATTGTCCTCGGTCCTCCTCGTTCCCAGTAGGAGCTTCAATTACACTTAGCGCGTTCCTTTGTAGTTTTACTTCTATGCCATTGGTAAGAACCTGCGTGTTAGAGAAAACATATTTTGCGATCAAATAATAGAATAAATTCATTAATCCCTTGAAAATTCTTGTATATTTTACAGTTTGTACCTACAGATGAGTATACCCTATTCAATATTCTACTTCTCGGCACCAACAATTTCAATGTGAGTTATGAAATTATAAACAAGCATTACAAGGAAGAAAATTTTTCTGCAGAAGGCAATAACAAGCAACTCATTTTGCTAACTTAAAATCAAACTCGGATGAACATGAACTTTCAAGGAAAATGAACCAGTTGAGTCCAATTATAACCTAGAAAACTTTGTATATATCATATATGTATAGTGTATAGTATACATTCGTATTATGAGAGCCCAGAGTCGAGAGAGACAGAGAGTCCGACTGTCCGAGAGAGACATTAGAGATACCTAGGGTTGAACCGTTGAAGCCTTGAAGGTTGAACTTGGAAGCTGAAGAAGGATTCAACGAGTAAACTGTGGAGAGTGGCGACGGGAGGGTTTTCGATTTCGCCGGTTGCAATCTGATTTGGGGGAAAACGGGAATCAATTGACATTTGGGGGAAATTGAGTGTGGATAGTGGGTCGGGTTTAGTGGTTCGGGCGGGCTACTGGGTTGAGAGTTTTGGGCTAATGGGGCCTGGGCTGGGCTGCGGGCTGCATACTCTAAAAACGAAAAAAAAAAAAAAAAATTGGCCCAACAAAACGAGACCCCCTTGGATTTTGGGCCTGAGGCGCAGGCCTCATCCGCCTGGCCTCAGGACCGGGCCTGTTGCATGACCTACTTAAGCTAATTTAAATCCCCAGATAAAAAATTCTTATAATTAATTCATCTTCCTCGATCTATTGGCTAATCATATCATTGAGTGTAATACAAGCATAACGAAAATCAAATACATACATAACTTTCTTAAGGAATGAAGAATACGGAGTCTACAAGAGATATGTCACTCCCTATTTACGTGTCGGATTCTTGTATTTAACCATAGTTTTGAAAAATAATAATCGAATTCTTATAAAAACATGTCTCACGATAATAAAATCATGTGCAAGAAATGTGTTACAAACTACTTAGGATAATTCACACACATATATTCCTAATTAGATAAAGAAAACCAAAGAAATTTGCAAAATCTTCAAGTATTTTGAACTTATTATGAAATGGGGTTCATCCAAACATAGATGTAAAAATATTCACGAAAGGATAAAGCATCTTAGTCAAAAAAATTTAAAATTTCAAAATTTTTCTTTGACATAAAATTTAATTACCCAAAACATAACATGCATTTTTTCTGATTACATTTATTTTCAATTATTTACACTTAGGTAAATGGCGCATAAGAGAAAATTATAACATCTTTTAAAAGTGAAAATCTATAACGTTGAAAACCCACTTTTTTTAGGGGAATAGAAGTAATTAAGTTTCATTAGTTACGAGCAAATTGGAATAAGATTGTCTCAAGAGTAATGATTTTTAATCCCACTCGAGAGGCGACGTTAATGTAGCATTAAATGATAGGCAAAATTAAATAAGTAATTTAATTTCACATTTCATTAAATAATAGGTGACATTAAATGATAGATGGGATTAATGTGGTATTAAATTATATGTGGAATTAAATAAGCTATATGGTAAGAAATAACTACTGTTTGAATAATATAATTACTCTACAATGTAGACAACTTAACCAAGAAATATGCATATACATAAAATCCTTCTCTAGATTATGCAAATCAATTATAAATTAATCTTTGTCAAGTATAAAAGGAGACATCCCCCAAAGAACAACCCACAATCACATAATACACATCAAAAAGCAAATAAAATGACATCCAAATTATGCTTTTGCTTTCTAGTTTTGTTTCTATCCCTGCAATTCTGCACATTATCATCTGCTCAAAACCTACCAGTTATGAAACTTGCTAGTGAACTCCCAGAAAGATCTCATCCAGTTGTTATGGACGGCAAAGCAGCAAGGTAGAAGGAGGCTCATATACGTTCAAACCGGTGGATAATTATGAGTTGAAGGCCATTGTAAATGATATATACTAATGTTTAGCTATGTTTGGCTATAAATTTACTTCTATTCAAGCATTTGAGCAAGCAAGACATGAAGGTCACATTACCATCTATTGGAAGATCGATTTGATTGGGGATTTTCCATTAGCTATGATAATTCTAATTTTACTATGACAGATCCCTGGCAATCTGAATGATTTTATTTTTACTCATGTTCAAATATTTTACCAAATAATTATTTGAGTAAGGAATAATCTACGATATGATCTTTTTTTTCCCCTTTTTACTTTTTTTTTTGAAGGAAAAGATACCATCATATATTTAATCAAGTTGTTGCAAATTGATGGCGCAGTTAAAGGAGTACAATCTATTCAATGAATTAAACATCTATAACCCTAGCGGGAGATGCTAGCATGTTTCACATTATTTCCTGAATGTCGAATAAACTAACGAGTGCCATATCCGACATTTCTAAATAAGGCAACAAAATAAAATAAAATGACCGCAATATGAGCCAAACTCTACCAGTCGTCCATTTAATTGCACTACTAAAATATGTCCCATAATGTCCCGAATCATAGCTCTCAACCCATAGTCACACACTCCTACCATCGCAACTACATCTGTATTGAGCCAAACACATCTCATTCCTAGCAGATGATAAGTGTGTTTTTACACAGTTATTTAGTTTACAAACATGACATAATTAAGAGCAAAACATTGGAATTGTGATTTAATTTCGGTTAATTTGTGTATCGTAGGACGTACTGATTAACATGGTGAAATTCAGGAGAAAAGAGGCGAAAAATGACTAAATTGGAGCGAAGTGAAAGTTCAGGGACCAAAGTGCAATTATCTGAAATTTGATCCGATGGACACATCAAGCAATTGATCAAGCTAATTACCAATTGGAGATGATAATAGAACATTGGAACAACTAGAAACACGAAAGGAGGTCAAGAAGTGGAGAAACAAAGTTTGAGGACCAACATAACATAATTTGAAAGTTTGTTCTACTATGCAGTCACATAGCAGAAAACCCTATGCGGTCGCGAACACCAAGGCAGGGAATTAATACGCCAAATTTCATAAACCTATGCGGTCGCATAGGTATATTCTGGGGCCGATTGTGCAGATTCCTATTCGCGATGAAATTCTTATGGAAACCTAAAGTAAACGCAATATAAATACCCAAATTCGTCAGAAATAAAGGGAGAACGTATTGGGAGACAAGAAACTACATCTTGGAGAGGATTTTTAAGCGCAAGTAACGACGAATTGCATGAAAATTTTCAAGATTCATCAAAAATTGACAACCCGGTGATGTTTTTTTTTTTAAAATCTGATGTATTCTTATATTTTATCAATGCTAGGCTAGATTTTCATGTACTAGGAGATCGATGTACCATGTGATTTGATCTTTAATTTTCTAGTTTTACAATTTGACATTAAAAATACGTTTTGATTGTTTTGAATTATTTATATGCAATTTTTGTTCCAGCAATTAAGGGCCCTTAATTGTGTGAGTTTAGGTGGCTTATTCTTGCATTCAAGAGAATTGGAATAGGTTCGACATAATATAAATCATCGTAGGGTCTGATAGGGGATAGAAATATACCGCTATACCCTACGTGAATCTTTTAAGTGTTCACAAAATCGCATGCATTTTTATATATGCACTTGTCATAGAAATATAGGCCGGTGGTATGTAAAGATAGGTTCGATACATCTTGAGAGAGAGTATTGGATAGATTTAGGAGCATTGATTCGTCAACAATTTAAGTGTGTTGTCGCATTGTGAAATTAAGGTTTAAAGTGATAATTGTATGAGAAATTGTGATCCTAGTGCTTTTAATTTACATTGAATACAACCAATTCGCGTTCTAAACATATAATTTACATTTTAATTCATTAAAATATCATTTTGCATACTGAGTCATTCCAATCTTCAATTTTCCATAATTAAGGTTTTTCTAAGAATAAATTCTAGTTTTGACAGATTTGTTTCGGTTAAGGCTAAAATAGTTAGAATTAAACCACTCAATCTCTGTGGGACGATACTCAGAACTCAACATTCCACTTTATTACTTGTTAACGAACCGTACACTTGTGGTGGTTTAAATCGAAAGAAATATTTAGCGAATAATTTTTTGGCGCTGTTGCCGAGGATTGAGTATTCGTTTAATTTTAATTATATTGGCACTAATTCAAACATTTATCTTTACATTTTTTGTTATTGTGATGTGTTTCATTTCATTTTGATTTGTTCTGTTTAATATTTCATTTTAACATCTAAGCACTCTTTTTGACTATTTTCGCAGATTTGCATGTTAAGGTCCGCTGAAGGAGAATTGATCACAGCTGATCCAGAAATCGAACGAACTCTACATCGAAGGCAGCGAAAAAATAGAGAGGCATAGCAACAAATGGCAAACGTGCAAAATAATCCAATTTTTCAGGCCAATAAAGAAGGGGCAGCGGATGAAGGAAACATGCTCGTAGGAGATTTCATGACCCCTCAGATAATTCAAAGCCAGTCAAGCATCGTGTACCCATCGTTTGGACAGCCGAACTTCCAACTGAAGACTAATGTGATACATTTATTTCAAAATGGTCATCAATTCTATGGAAGGACCGAGGAAAATCCACATACGCATGTTTCTTGATTTCTGGAGATGTGCCAACACTTCAGATATCAAGGGATTTCAGACAATGCAATCTGATTAAGGTTGTTCCCACATACACTGCGCGACAAGGCAATTGAATGAATAGATCCGCAACCAATTACAAGCATCACTACATGGAATGATCTAGCCCAGAAATTTTACACTAAGTTCTTCCCACCTGCTAAGATTTCAAAGCTCAAACACGACATCTCTGTTTTTCGCCAAGGTAACTCGGAGAATTTCGATGAAGCCTGGAATCGGTTCAAGAATATGCTGCGAAAGTGTCCGCACCATGGAATTAGCAAAGGACTTCAGGTCCAATACTTCTATGCAAGATTACTCCCAGCATTCAAAAGCATGGTTGCATACTTCTATCCACAAAGACAACTGATGAGGCACTGAAACTTTTTAAGACCACGGCCACCATTTTAGCTATGTGGACATCGAAACGAGCAGTTCAGAAGAAGACACCGGAGGTTTATAAAGTAGACGTCTATTCCATCTTGTCAGCAAAAATTTATTCATTATTTCACAAGGTGGAAAACATGACACAATCAACTACCATAGCACAGTCGAAAAAGGCCAGTTGTGAAGAATGTGGAGCTGAGTATGTAACAGCAGAATGTCCAATCTTGGTACAAGGAGTAAAGCAAGCAGATTTTGCTCAATGGGGACAGTGGTAACAAAACAACACATATGGGAAAACATTTAATCCGAGTTGGAAGAAGCATCCCAACTTCTCTTGGAGTAACCAGAATCAAAACAAGCCACAAGGACAATTTCAACAGCAAGAGAAGAAACCTTAGTTGGAAGAAATGATAGGAAAATTCATGGAGAAGGCTGAAGCTACACTTCAGAACTAAAATGCAACTATCAAAAATTTGGAAACTCAGGTGAGACAATTAGCCATAGCATTGACTGTCAGAGCACCGGGAAACTTGCCAAGTAACACACAAATCAACCCCAAGGAACAAGCCAAGGCCATTACAACTCGAAGTAGAGTGCAACTACCGAAAATACATGTTAAGAGGCCGATTGTGATCGGGGAGACAACTTCTCCTGCAGAAGAAGAAAGTTTTGAACAAGATGAACAACCAAATGAATCAACCCTCAAAAAAGGCTCAGAAACGTCATGGGATAAAACCAAAGTTACAGTCAACCCATACGAACCTCCAATTTCTTTTCCATAGAGGTCGAAGAAGCATAAAATGGAACAGCAGTACAAGAAGTTTCTAGAAATCTTCAAAAAGCTCCATATCAACATCCCACTAGCCGATGCACTCTTCCAGATGCCTAACTATGCGAAATTTCTCAAGGATATTCTATCAAATAAACGCAAGTTAGAGGACCATGAGACAGTAATGCTTACAGAGGAATGTAGTGCCAGAATCCAGAAAAAAGTTTCCACCAAAATTGATAGATCCAGGGAGTTTTACTGTCCCTTGCACTATTGGTGAAGTTTGTTTCGAAAAAGCCTTATATGACCTTGGTGTAAGTATTAACTTAATGCCCCTACCTATTTTCAGGAAAGTTAGCTTGGGAGAGGCTAAAGCAACTATTGTTACACTTCAGCTGGTTGATAGATCCCTGACTGTCCCAGAGGAATAATTGAAGATGTTCTTATCAAAGTTGAAAATTTTATAATCCCTGCGAATTTCCTCATACTGGACATGGAAGAAGACAATGACGTCCCGTTAATACTCAGAAGACTATTCTTGGCGACAGGGAGAGCTTTGATTGATGTTCAAAGAGGGCAATTGATCTTAAGATTGGGAGAGAAGCAAATAGCATTCAATGTCTTCAAGGCCATGAAACTTCCAGCAAAATCATATAGCTGTTTCCAAGTTGATGTCATTAATAAAGCAGTAGAAGAGACATTCTGGCTTCATAGTCCATCTGATGCCTATAAGGCATGTATTGCACATTCCCAATCGACCCAGTCAGATTTTCTTGAGATTGAAACATGTGCAAGATTCTTAGAGACCAACCCACCATATACACGAAAGAGGCAATTCAAGGAACTGGGGATAGGAACTATAAAGCTACTACCATCCATTCAGAAATCGCCAATTCTGGAACACAAACAGCTGCCCCCGCACTTGAGATATGCATACTTGGGTGAATCAGGTACACTGCTAGTGATTATCTCAAACACAGTCAGTAAGGTGGAGGAAGAAAAATTACTTAGGGTACTTACGGAAAATAAGACGGCAATTGGGTGGACGATAGCTGACATAAAAGGCATCAGCCCTTCTTTGTGTACGCACAAAATTCTCATGGAGGAGAATAGTAAGCCAAGTATAGAGGGACAAAGAAGACTGAATCCAAACATGAAGGAAGTAGAAAGAGCAGAGGTATTGAAATTATTGGATGCAGGCATTATTTACCCAATCTCAAACAATGCATGGATAAGCCCAGTTCAAGTTGTGCAAAAGAAAGGGAGAATTACAGTGGTTCAGAATGAGAAGAATGAGTTAATCCCCACCAGAGTAGTAACGGGATGTAGAGTTTGCATTGATTATCGTAAACTCAATGCAGCTACACAAAATGATCATTTCCCATTGCCATTTTTGACCAGATGTTGGAAAGATTGGTAGGGCATTCACATTACTGCTTCCTTGATGGATACTCGGGCTACAATCAGATACCAGTTGCACCAGATGATCAGGAAAAGACCACTTTCGCGTGTCCCTACGGCACTTTTGCTTACCGTAGGATTCCCTTCGGCCTTTCGAATGCCCCGGTCACATTCTAGAGATGTATGATGGCAATATTTTTCGATATGATTGAAAGATTTATCGAGATGTTCATGGATGACTTCTCAGTATTTGGATCTTCATTTGATGAATCTTTGGAGCACCTGAATTTGGTGTTACAGAGATGCAGGGAAACGAACCTGGTTTTGAATTGGGAGAAATGCCACTTTATGGTGCAAGAAGGCATTGCACTTGGACATCGAGTTTTAGCAAAAGGAATCTAGGTGGATAAGAAAAAAATTCAGGTTATAGAGAAGTTACCATTGCCTATATCAGTTAAAGAGGTTCGCAATTTCTTAGGGCATCAGGGTTTTAGAGGAGATTCATAAAGGACTTCTCAAAGATTACTAAGTCGCTATGTAATTTGCTAATGAAAGACGTACCCTTTAAGTTTAATGAGGAATGCCTCACAGCACACAACTTGTTGAGGGAAAAACTCACGACAGCATCGGTAATTGTGGCACCAGGCTGGGAACTGCCATTTGAATTAATGTGTGATGCCAGTGATCACGTCGTGGGTGCAGTACTGGGACAGCGGAGAAACATGGTTTTCCATGTGATCTACTATGCAAACAGAACTCTAAAAGATGCACAGATCAATTATGCAACCATTGAAACGGAGCTTTTGGCAGTGGTATATGCATTTGATAAGTTTAGATCATACCTTGTGGGGTCTAAGGTCATTATCTACACAGATCACGCTGCACTGAAATATCTCTTCACAAAGAAGTATGCAAAGTCGATATTGATCCGTTGGGTGCTATTACTGCAAGAATTTGATATCGAAATAAGAGACAAAAGAGCAGTGAAAATGTGATAGCAGGTCACCTGTCTCTATTGGAGTCTAGGGAGACAGAAGAATTAGTGGATATCAACGAAGTTTTCCCAGATGTTGAGCATAGAAGAAGCACCTTTTTATGCAGACATTGTTAATTACGTGGCCAAGTCCATTCCACCACTAAATTACTTAAGCCACCCGAGCAAAAAGTTCTTTGCCGAACAAAAGTACTACTTTTGGGAAGATCCAATTCTCTATACGCGAGGGACTGATCAGATAGTAAGGAGGTATATACCTGAAGAAGAAGAAGTACTCGAGATCCTTGAGCATTGCCACTAATCTACATATGCGGGACACTTTGGAGCGTCAAATACTGCTGCAAAGATCTTACAGTCAAAGTTTTACTAGCCTACATTGTTCAGAGACGCCTTTGAATTTGTGAAAAGGTGTGATAGGTGTCAGCGTACTGAAAATATCTCGAAAATGAATGAAATGCCATTGAACAACAGTTTGGAAGTGGAGATATTTGACGTCTGGGGGATTGATTTCATAGGACCTTTTCCCCCATCCTTCTCGAATCAGTACATCTTGGTAGCAGTAGAATATGTATCCAAATGGGTGGAAGCAGTTGCATTGCCAACAAATGACGGGAGGGCCGTAATTTGGTTTATGAAGAAATACATTTTCACTCGATATGGTACACCGCGAGCCATAATCAGTGACGGGGGCAAACATTTCTATAATCGCTAGTTTGATCAGTTGTTGAATAAATATTGCTTAAAACACCGCGTAGCTACCCCATATCATCCAAAACCAGCGGGCAAGTTGAAATATCCAATTGACAGTTGAAGAGAATACTTGAAGTTACAGTAAATTCATCAAGAAAAGATTGGTCGAAAAAGTTGGACGATGCACTGTGGGCTTACAGGACAGCATTCAAAACAACTATAGGAATGTCTCCATACCGCCTAGTTTTTGAGAAAGCGTGCCACCTGCCACTAGAGATAGAACACCAAGCATATTGGGCTATGAAACAGTTAAACATGGATTTGAAGACTGCCGATGAAAAGAGATTGTTGCAATAAATGAGTTAGATGAATTTCAGATAGAAGCATATGAAAACTTAAAGCCCTACAAAGAACGAACCAAAAAGTGGCACGACATGCATATTCAAAGGCGAGTGTTCAAAGTGGGGCATAAGGTTCTATTATATAATTCGAGGCTCAAGCTTTTCCTAGGGAAATTAAGGTCAAGATGGTCAGGTCCCTACACTGTCTTGAAGGTCCTACCAATATGGGGCAATTGAAGTCAGTCATGAAACTAAGGGTACATTCACAGTTAATGGGCAAAGGCTGAAACACCACTGAGGCGGGGATTTCTCCAAGCAAAAATTCACCGTTTAACTCGGAATGTCCAATTGAAGCAAAAGTGGAAAAGTCGAGCTATCGACCATAAACTAGCGCTGGGTGGGATGCAACCCACTGTATCCTTTTATTTGTTTTATCTTTATTTGCATTAGTTTAGGAAATTTTAATTTCACGTTTGCATTTTTTGTTAAGTCATCGAACAGCCTTGGATGTCAATAGAGTCTAAGCATCGTTCACAAAAGTCCCTAGGCATTAAGCACGAGTTAAAACAGAATGAAGTTGTTTTTGGGTGATTGGAAGTATAATTCACGTATTTCAAGACAAAAGGTAGTTTTCAAAAATTCAAAGGGCAACGTGTTATTGAGAGTTCAAGGTGGTTTTTAGCACTACTTAGAACCCCCACACACACACCAAGATGCTTAAAAGTCCGACTTTAAAAAGTTTGGGGTGTTGAAAGGTCGGGTCACGATTTTGATTGAAGACCAAAGTTGGTCGAGATCATGGTCTTAGGGGAAAATCAATTTTTTTTTTATTTTGTTTTGTCTAATTTCATTGTATTTTATTAATTAAATTAAAAAAAAGTGCCTATGTGATTGCACAGACACGGTGTCTATGCGGTCGTATAAACACCAACCGAATAGAATTAATGTCTATGCGGTCGTATGAACACCAACCGAAAAGAATTAGGGGGCCAAATCAATCACTATGCGACCGCATAGGTTATAACTATGCGACTATGCAGCCGCATAGTGGTGAATCGGTCATGGATTTAAACCATGATTGTTCACTTTCACTCACTCCCCTCTCATCCCCCTTCGTTCATCTCTTGCACCCACACACACACGCTCACCCACATCTCTCCCAAACCCTCAACCCAAGAGATCAACACAAAAACTACACACCAATTTTTGCTCCATCACGCATTGAAGTGAGTAAAGAGTTCAAATCCTACAATCCTACCAAAGGTTCCAAGGTAAGCACCCTACACACTACTTTACAATTTCGAATTTAGGGATTTGGCTTGTCTTAATTTTTAGTAATTGGCAAGGATTGCGTGTTATGTTTGTGATTAATATGTGAATGTGGGAGCCAATTGACAAAGCATCAATAGCCAAAATAGGAAAAAATTCATAGTGCACACAATGTGTTTGATTAAATGTCGAAGAGATGAGCTTTATGCAATTTTGGTAACTTTGCTTTTGTCATGCATTACAAATGATATGAATAGCAATTGGGTAATGAGAATTCACATGAAGGGCTATGAAAAAAATAGAAAACCCAATACCACAACACATAGGCACTGGAATGGTTAAGTCATGGCACCTCACGTCCCCTACTTTACACCATCACTTGACACACCAAACGAAATCCAATTGAACTGAAATTTGAATACATGGTGGAACAATATGAAAGCTTTCTTATGCCAGGAGGTTGCTCGAGAAGATTTCGAATTTTCTCGATGATGCCTATGCGTTAAAATCCTTAGATAGTCATAGGTTCTATTATTCAATTTGCTTGTTTTTAGGCCAAGTCTGGTTGGTACATTCTTATCTTGACACGATATCCCTATATTGGGACATATTTTATGCATTTTTCATACCAACTTCATACACATGCATTTTGAAGCAAGTTTGGGGGATTTGGACTATATATGCCTCGTTTTCCTTATTCCATGCCTTGGATGTCAACATGAAACCTAATGAATATTACTTCACAACTTAGCAGGATGCCTCCAAAACGAACCGCGAAAGGGAAAGAAAAAGTTGGCTTATCTATCGGAACAGCCCATACTCGAGTTCTTAAAGGAGGGATAAAAAGATTTCTGAATTCCAGGACAGCAGCCCACTATGAAAACATTGTGAGTCGGTGGATAGTAATACCAGAGCGGGAGGTAAAATTAGAGGATTTTCCAGGTTTTAAGTTGATCACTTTGGTGGATAACTGTGGGTGGGCAAAGGTAGTAGAGCAGCTACATCAGATCTATGAATCATTGGTGGGAGAAGTCTACGCAAATTTCAATGCAGAGATTGAAACACCACGGTCCGACCACTTGCATCAGACATGGGTCAGGGGACAATGGATTATGTTCTCACTAGAGGTTGTTCATGATTATTATCAGCTCACGTGGGATAACATAACCCCCATCCCGAGCGATTTCAATTGGAATGAAATGGCAGAGATCCTATTGGGGCGACAAAATGCATGGCCACTCCCCACCACTGCATGGCACCAGATTGAGCTGACACCATCTATAGTCATCTTGTGGCTATTTATGTGCCATAACATTGAACCGACCTCGCATAGGACCACATTCACAGATCCTACAGCCGGGTTCATCTATCACTTGGTGCGAGGAAATAAGATCGATCTCGCCACTCTCTACTATATTCAGATCCATCATGTGGGTAGGGAGACAGGCACAATTCAGTGATTTTCCCCAATCTCATCTCCGGCATATGCATGGCTGCTGGCATCAATATCACACTAGGTGAGGCACCCACTAAACCCAGCCCCCCTACAAAGCACAGTATACTGGAAGCTCAAGACAGAGCCAGGATAAAGCACAAGGAAAAGCACGAGAATGAGCACCGCAGGCAGTAGGAAGAGCAGGGTCAGGTGCCTACTAATCAAGAGATACCACAAGCTCCACCACCACAAATTGAGGTGGATACACAGTTGTGACATCAGATATTCGCCACCACCATGAAAACTAGCCGCGACATACAGGGTCTCCAGCAGGCTATGGAGGCTTTGACAACTGACATGCAGACAACTCGACATGACATCCGCATTGCCATTGATATGGCACGAGTCGCTCAACTGGATTCCGAGGTAGCTAGGAGGGAGATGGAAACTATGAACGGTCGACTGAGTATGTATGTGGGGTGACTAGATGGTATCCAGATACGAGTGAATGAGACTTGGAAACGTCTGGGCCGAATGGATACACGTGTTGGCGAAATCCAAGATAAGATGGCGCAACAGTCAGCAACGATGAGAAAGATTTTAGTGTGCCTACCGTCTCCTCCAGATGATGGTACAGCAGGAAACATCTTCCCACCACCACCTCCATATTGACCAGGGAAGTATTGTCTACTACTTTTGATTCTTATGAAACTGTCCTTTAATTATGTCTTTCATCCTTTGTTAATTATTCCTTGAGGACAATGTATTAACTACGTTTGGGGGTGACATAATTTTGGACATCTCTACATCACTTTGCATAAATTCATCAATATTTGTGTCGCTTCAGTATATATGTTTCATTTTTTACATGTTGTGTGCTTGACGAATGTTACAAAAAAATAATTTAAAATTGTGCATTTTATCCAGTTTACTTTATTTCCTTTCATGAGTGCTTGTGTGGGCTTGATAGCCTTGCCGGCTATGATGTAAATATTGGACTGGTGTAACTTACAAAACTATGGATATGTTGCTGAATAGATTAACTAATACTTGTGATGCAATACTTGACATTCTCTACGCACGAAACTCATGCTTGACATGTTAGGTGAGTGACTGGGTTTTGAGCATAAATTAGGAAGTAAGCAATAACTTTCTATTGAATTACACCATAAATTATTGTAAGGCAGTTTGGAAATGGCTGAGCAAGCATAGGGGAGCACTGAGATAAGAGGGGGCTCCTTGCATGAATTCTAGTGTGTGGATTAGCTAGACCAGTGAGGTGAGGATTAGGTGAAATTTTAAAATTAGGGGTTGGTTTTGGAGACTAAATGTTCTAAAAAATAATAAAGGGCATAAAAAAATTAATTTGTGTGAACATGATACTTCCTTCCAAGCCTTTATGACTCAAGCAAGTAAGCCTGTAAGGGTATCTTCAAACATGGTGCCCTAAGGCCAACTGGTCTGGAAGTTACCGACCAAAAGCTCGCTACAGTGGTCATATAGAAAACAAGAAGGGAAAAAGTTAACTCAAGTGAATAAGCTTGCAAGGGTTTAAAACCTGGTGCCCTAAGATCAACTGGTCTGGGAGTCACTAGCCAAAAGCTCGCAACAGGGGTTATATAGAAAGCAAATGAGAAGGTGACATATTAAAAAAAAGGCATGTAAAAAGCCCTTGGACATTTGGTTGATAAAACTACATCTTCAATGCGAGGCAATTAACTTAGTTTAATTTTAAGGGTTTAAGCAATCAAATTTGGGAGAGCCCTCACTTGTTGACATGTGAACTTATGATAGCAAGATCAATCCGAACTAAGAGAGGGTACGGACTACAACTACCTAATCTCCTAGGTTTAAAACACAACCCCGGGATAATTGAGTGAAAAGAATAAGTTTGGGGGGTTGTGTATCTCTCGAGCGAAGCAATGACATATTTGACCACTCTGGCACGAGACTCACCCCATCATAAACTTGATATAATGGCATGATTCCACACACACACACACGTCGGGTATGCATTTAACGGGCAAATGTTGGTTTCATTTTTACACTGATCAAATTTTACTGAAGCCTAACACTTAGTCCAATTCTGAGATGCTGCAGGTTATTAAGTCATGTTGGTGTAAAGTGAAGTCACTATCTTGTTTGAGGACAAACAATAGTTCATGTTTGGGGGGTTTGATAAGTGTGTTTGTTGAACATGGTGAAATTCAGGAGAAAAGAGGCTAAAAATGACTAAATTGGAGCAAAGTGAAAGTTCAGGGACCAAAGTGCAATATCTGAAAGTTGATCCGATGGACACATCAAGCAATTGATTGAGGCTAAGTACCAACTGGAGATCATAATGGAACATTGGAACAACTAGAAACACGAAAGGAGGTCAAGAAGTGGAGAAATAAAGTTTAAGGACCAACATAATTTGAAAGTTTGTTCTACTATGTGGTCGCATAGTAGAAAACCCTATGCGGTCGCGAACACCAACGTAGGGAATTAATACGCCAAATTTTATAAACCTATGTGGTTGCATAGGTTATACCTATGCGGTCGATTGTGTAGATTCCTATTTACGATGAAATTCTTATGGAAATCTGATCTAAAGGCGATATAAGTACCCAAATCCGTCAGAAACAAAGAGAGAACGTATTGGGAGACAAGAAACTACATCTTGGATATGATTTTTGAGTGTAAGTAACGACGAATTGCACGAAGATTTTTAAGATTCATAAAAAATTCACAACCCGGTGATGTTTTTTCTTCAAAATCTGATGTATAAATATTTTATCAATGCTAGGCTAGATTTTCATGTACTAGGAGATCGATGTATCATATGATTTGATCTTTACTTTTCTAGTTTTACAATTTGACATTAAAAACACATTTTGATTGTTTTGAATGATTTATATGCAATTTTTGTTCCCGTAATTAAGAGCCCGTGATTGTGTGAGTTTAGATGGCTTATTCTTGCATTCGAGAGAATTGGAATAGGTTCAACATAATAAAAATCATCGTAGGGTCCGATAGGAGATAGAAATATACCGTTATGCCCTACGTGAATCTTTAAGTGTTCACAAAATCGCATGCATTTTTAAAAATAAACATGCCAGATTTATTCAGATTCGCCTCAATATGAGACTACGTTTTATCCCTTCACTGTAGTAATTCACCATGATATAGAAAAAGGTTTACAAGAGAAATCACACTCCTATCTTCTCGAGCCTCTATTTCTCTTTTTTTTTTATGATAATTATAAAGCTCCACAACTTAACACAGTTCACCACACAGTACCCAAAGTAGACTGCCAATAGATGTCGCTGAATCACCCATAAAATCACCCTGCATGAACCCTATTTTAATGTCTCAAATATCCTCCATAGCCATATATTGCTTGAGAGTCCTCAAAGCTCATCCACCTGTCTTTCTTCCAAAGACCAGAAGCGGGTATTAGCCGTGGACTCAGACAATCCACAAGAGGCACACCTACTTCTGTCAATGATCTTTCGATGCACCAGATTATCACCTATAGGCAAGATATTATGAAAAACTCTCCAAATGAATACCCGGACTTTGGGAGGCACCGAAAGGTCCTACAAGAGTTTAAATGATATGTAAAATTAAATAAGTCATTTAATTAAACATAACTACTGTTTGATTAATATAATTACTCTACAATGTAGACAACTTAACCTAGAAATATGCATATACGTAAAATATTCTCTAGATTATGCTAATCAATTTTAAATTAATCTTTGTCCAGCATAAAAGGACACATCCCACAAAGAACAACCACAATCACATAATACACATCAAAAGGCAAATAAAATGACATCCCAATTCTGCTTTTCTTTTTTGGTTTTGTTTCTATCCCTGGAATGCTGCACATTATCATCTGTTCAAAACCTACTGGTTATGAATTTACCAGTGAACTCCCACAAAGATCCCCTCCAGTTATTATGGGCTGCAAAGTGGGCAGGGTAGAGAAAGGCTCATATACATTCAAACTGGTGAATAACTATGAGTTGAAGGCCATTGTAACTGATATATAATATAAACTATGTTTAAATTTACTTATATTCAAGCATTTGAGCCTACGAGAGATGAAGGTCATGCTATCATCTATTGGAAGATCGATTTTGACTGGAGATTTTCCATTAGCTATGATAATTCTAATTTTACTATAGATCCCTAGCAATTTGAATAATTTTATTTTTACTCATGTTGAAATATTATACCAAATTATTATTTGAGTAAGGAATAATCTGTGATGAGATCTTTTTCTTCTTCCTTTTTTTTTTTTTTAGGGAGAAGATACCATCATTTATTCAATCAAGTCACCGCAACCTGCTGGTGCAATTAAAGAAGGAACACAATCTACTCATCGAATTAAATATCCATAACCCTAGGAGATGCTAGCATGTTTCTCATTATTTTCTGAATATCGAATAAACTAGCAATTGCCATATCCGACATTGTTGGATAAGGTAACAACAAAATCATATAAAATGGTCGCATTAGGAGACAAACTGACGTCGGGTAGGATAGTGATTATTCTATTGATTTGTTGTAGTAGATGATTCGCAAGAAAGAAACGAAAGAAATCACCCAAAAAAACAGAGAAAATACCCTCAAATCAACTCAATATTATTAATAATGCAGAATAACCAAAATTAACCCACAAGCCGGGTTAAATAGTTGCAAAATGCGAAATTATAGGAAAATTACAAAAAATGGCAAAATCCCAAAATTACACCAGAATAAAATATTAAGTAAAAGAAGTAAGTTGCCAAAAATTTGGCTCAATTCGAGTTTTCTAACATATGGAAAAAGGGAAATGAAATATTACCATAACTAGTAAAAATAACTAAAAATTGAATTTCGAAAAAGAAAACAGTGGATTTTGGGTTTGAAATTGATGCCCAACGAGCATAGCTAGGTGGTCACGACGTGCGCGCCGAAAAGAGCTTTTCGGATTAGGATCACAATAGCGATTCTGATAACTATAGCCAAAGTTATGGCCAAATTACCAAAGACGTATCAAATTCCTCCAATCAAGAAAATAATTGCGATTCACTTCCCATCTTTGCGCCGATCCGCCATCGCATGGTATCTCAGTATCATCACCATGCTATCTGACAAATCAGCATCACTCGATTCGAATCCTCCTACATCACAAACTCAATCAATCCTCCATTTAATTGCATTGCTAAAATATGACCAATCCGTTTAATTACATTGCTAAAATATGTCCCAAAATATCCTGAATCACAACTTCCAACCCATAGCCACACCCTCCTACCATCACAGCTGCATCTATATTTAGCTAAACACACCTCTTTCCTGGCAGATTCCACCTGTTGTCAGAGCCGCTGCCGTTACTTCCTCCCTATCTGAGACAAACATTTTGCAATTTTAACAAGTGCCATCCTTTTGCCGTTATCCCCAAGCACCAGTCAGTTTAATTTGTTGTGAATTAGAAATCCTAATTATATTTCACGAGGGTAATCAATTTGAAGAAATAAAAATAAGAATGCAAGATTTATTGAAGTCTGACTCAATGTGAGACTATGTCCTCTTCTTCGGTTGCAGTAATTCACTATGATGTGAAAAAGGTTTATAAGAGAAATAACACTCTAATCTTCTCTAACCTCTATTTCTCACTTTTTGATGATAACTATAAAGCTCCACTACTTAACACAGTTTACCACATAGCGCCCAAAAAAGACAGCTAATAAATGTTGCTGAATCACCCCCGAAATCACCCCGCATGACGCCATTATAATGTCTCAAATATCGTCCCCAGCCATATGTTGCTCAAGTGTTCCCAAAGCTCAACCACCTGTCTTACTTCCAAACACTAGAAGAGGGCATTAGCCATGGAATCAGGCAGTCTACAAGAGGCACATCTACTTCTGTCGATGATCTTTTGATGCGAACCCGGTTAGCATGGTTGCTTCGAACCCACAGGATATTGACACCGGATCCCAAGAACGCCCAAATACGATCAAGGTTTAGGATTTAACTTTTAAACGATGAACCAAGCAACCGAAGGTATATTAAACCAACGACCTCTTGATCATAAAACCTCGAAATCTCACTCGGATTTGTGGATTTGAATTTCAAAACAATGAACAAAAAACCCTATAATAACGAAGATTGTAAAACGTCCGACGATTTTGAATACCACAAGGAAATTAATTTCCTGATAAGATCGATAATTTTTCCATTGAAGAACAAGGAAAATTGAAGCAAAGCTTGATGAGAAAACCTCAATTTTTATTCATATGAAAAGTCTTGTACTCTACAACATGAAATAAAGTCCCTATTTATATTAAAACCTAAAACTAGTTTGGAAAGAAATAAAACTCTGAAACCCTAGCTTAATACGAAAATTATCCTTTGAAGATTACAAAATACCAAACAAAATAGAATCCTACAAAAATTAGGTAACTCACGAGAAAAAGAAATTTCGCGCCTCAAAATACACTATGCGGTCGCATAGTTCATTTGAAATCCTTCAATTTGGTCTTGGAAATGGTCTATGCGGTTGCTTAGTATTAAATTTGAAACCTCTTTATCCTTATGTAGAATTTCGTGATGATTTCAGATTGTACTTGATAAGTGTGTTTTTACATACTTATTTAACTCACAAATATGACTTAAACAACTTAATCTCATTAAATTCATGCAATGTAGGTGTTTCTATGAAAAAGATGGAATTCAGAAGAAAAGAGCCGAAAAAGGACCAAAATGGAACAAAGCGATAGTTCGGGGACCAAAGGTGCAACTATTTGAAAGTGGAGCTAAAGTGCAGAACGAGAATGAAAATATGCCAAGTATGAGATTGAGGACGATACAAGACGATCGGAGGAAGAAAGAAGTAACATTGGACTGAATTGAAGAAAAGTGAAAGATGAAGGACTAAATTGCAATTAATCAAAAGATGAGCCGAGCAAGTGATCAAGGAATTGATTGACCCAAACATCAATCAGGAGTCAATATTTGATAATGGAACAAAGGAAAGAAAGAAAGGAGATCAAGAAAAGAGAAAACGGAGTTCATGGACAAAAACAGCAAGGTTGTAAAGTTACAACCATGCGGCCACACAGAACTATACCATGCGGCCGCACATAAGGACGCAGGGATTTTATTGAAGCAGATCAGTTGAACCATGCGGTCGAATGGTTTAACACTATGCGGCCGCATGGCTTTAAAAATCACTGAAAATTCTGAAGTTGCGTTTTTAATTGAAATTCTTTCGGGGCTCCGTGAGGACATGTTATAAAAGCCAAAAATTCATCAGAAATAGGACAGAACATCCAGGGAGAAGAAAAATATAACTTTTGGAGGCAAGGAACACGAACTTGAAGCCGATTTCACAAGAATTCAAGCGGGTTTTCAAGGCTTTATTCAAGATTTCAAGAAATTTTCATACGGGTGCTATTCTTTCTATTTATTAATTTTATTTTTTTCTGTAATTATGAATATTCTAGGCTAGGTTTTCAATTCACTAGGTGATCGATGAACAATTGTTTGTTATTTTAATTCCATATTTCATGAATTTAATATAAAGACTCGTTTGGATAATTTGATTGGTTTATATGCATTGATTTTCTTTCGCAATTAGTGGCCAATGATTGTGTGAGTGTTGATGACTTATTTCTTATATTCGAGAGAAGTGGAATAGGTTCGATAAGGCGTAAATCAATATAGGGTCCGATAGGGCATAGAGATATACCCCTATGCTTTATGCAATTCTTTAATTGTTCACAAAACCACATGCATTTTTGTATATTTGCATCATCAATAGAGATATAGGCTGGTGGTGTGCAAGAATATGTCTAATATATATCGAGAGAATATATTGGATAGAATTAGGAACATTGAATTGGTAAATTTCCATCGGGTCATTGATTTTATGAAATTAGGGTTTTCATAACTACAATTGGGGATTCGTGATCATAGTGACTTTATTTTGATTCATTTCCATAAATTAGCTTTTGAATTTGCATAATTTCATTTACTTGAATGTTTGAGTCGTTTAATTAGAGAAATTTCAAAATTAGGGTTTCTAATTGAGAAATTAGGGTTTTCAATAGAAATTAGGGTTTTTAATTGATATTAGGGCATTTTGCATTTAGACCATATTTTCACTCAATTAGATTCAGTCAAGGCTAGATTATATAGAATTGAACTATTCAATCTCTGAGGGACGATATTCGGACTTTTTAAAATCCATTTTATTACTTGTTACGATCCATACACTTCCGGTAGTTTTAAATCGAAAGAATTATTTCGTGAACACTCATGGGCAAAAATCTAACACCCGAGCTGAAAGTTATGTCCATTTTAATCCACATTGCTCATTTTTTCTTATATCTTCCAAAACATTGAATCCAACGCATCAAACAAGATTCCACCTTCAAGACCAAGATATAAGTTGTTATTTGTCTCGTTAACTTTAAAATTTTGAAACCCATAGCTCGATTATTATATTGGTTAGTTCTATTAACTTTGTTGAAGTCCCGAACTTGGCTCGATATCACTCTTGGTACTTGATTTGTACATTTCAACACCTGGAATTCCATGGCTCAAACAAATATCTTGGCGACTATCACGTCCTTAATTAATCCCAAATTGATCCTTAGCCTCTCACCAACAATCATTAATTCTCCAGGAGTTTGTAGCACATCCCGAATCACATCATCTTTCGATGCACCAGATTATCACATGTAGGCAAGACATCATGAAAAATTCTCCAACTTTGTAAGGGACCGGAAGGCGCCACAAGAGTTTCCACAATTTTCTTACAATAGAAGTGATCGTGCTCAAATCATCACCCAATTGTTGCAATAGTAATAGATGTCCACCCCTAACAGACTATTGCCCATTCGGGCTGTTCGGTAAAATTTAGTAAGCATACAAGATCGTTGACAAGTAATAGTCGAGAAGTAAGAGTATCGTCTCACGAGAAATAAGTTTTGAATTGAATTGTACTAATTCGTTGTCGATATTCAATGTAAATGCAATGAAAGATGTTCGTTGAATTTTGTTTGTTTACTACTAAGATTATCCTAATTATTATATAAAATTGTATGAAAACTATGTATAAGGAAGATGTGTTGAGATTTAATATTCACCTATAATTCTCCTAATTTAACTCTCCACCTATGCTATCTTGTATAATTTGAGTGTAATTGATAACCAGTAAATTAATTTTATACAACTATTTCTCTCGAGGTAAGGCAAACTTATTTCTAAGGATGACCCAGTAATATCCCTTTGCCGAATTCATATGCAACGTAATTTATTAGTCTATGATTTTACCTATGTGATGCACAAGTCAAGCCCTCACAGCCGAAGCACAACGACGCAATTATCAAGGGCGAGTTCTACCACTGAACTAATAGCCCTAACTATTATTTCTAATGTTTATTGAGCCTTATATTGATATTACAATGTTCTAACTTAATTTGAACCTCCCGAGACCAAAACAAACAATTAATAATCTGAATGTTAATCAAGAATGCAATATCAATCAACAATACATAACTAAATAACAAATCTTTCAATTATAATGGTGAAATAATAGGTATCATTTTTATTATGCCTCACCACCCATCGATGCTCTAGATATAACCCAGGTGGCATCCCTTATAAAGCTTATTCAAAATCACATATTTACTTGCCAAAAATGATATTTCGGTAAATGAGAAATTGGAGATCAAAGTATGCCATTGAAAGGAGTTTATGTGTTGGAGGAAAACCAATTGAGGTTTTTCCCACCTAAGAAAAAAAGAATAAAAAAATATATATATATAGGATTGCACTTTGGAAATGTGTGATCATGTGTAATATAGAGGCTCTCTCTACGTGCACGTACAAGGAGTGCAAATCATGGACCAAAATAGACTTCGGACCTTCAACTTGTGTATGTGGGCGACCTGCGCATACGAATGTCAGACCAAAATGACCAAAATTGACCCCTAAGGAGGGCCTATGTTTTGCCAATTTTTTTTCCTCCAACTGACCTTTTAAATTCCAAAATTATTGAAACTCCAATAATTATTGTCATTATAATACAAGTTAATAACATACTTATAGATAGAATTAACTCACCATTCAAGGGTGTTAAGTCTATATATGAGAACCAGTTTCTTCACTATTCCACACAAGAAGCAACACAGTTTCTGCGTAGGTTTTTTTATCTACATACTGCATACTTAGTTTTACAGCTCCTTGCCCGAAATTTTTCTTTTCAGTTTTGATGATTCGGATACTAAGTCAATTCGCCGGAGTAGTTTCAACAATGCTCAGACTCTACTGATTTTTCGTTGTATCCTGTAAAACAGGGGTCCAAACTAAACCTCAAGCACATAGGGCGAGGAAACGAATATGTTTTGAGAAAACTGTGTTTACCCAGGTCTCATTTTTAAATTACATTTGATTTTTTTAGTTACTTGCTTTGTAGTAATTTAGATTAACTTGTTTTGTTTTATTGCAATTGACAAAATTATTTAATTTGATATATTTTGGCTAAAATATTCACTAAGCTATTGAAATTTTGGTATCTATGTTCGTTGCATATCCTGTATGTACAAATCCAATATTTCTATTAGTTGTATATCATTATGTGCGAATCCAATATTTCTGTTCGTTGCATATCTGGTATGTGCAAATTCGATATTTCTGTTAGTTGCAAATCCGATATGTGTCCACCCGGCATTTGTTACAGTCACTAAACCTTTTTCCTAATAGTCTTAAAATAGGTTCATAACAGAGAATTTATTTTGGTTTTATTGAGAACTAATATTTGTCTGATTTTCAGAAATGGCAACTGACATAGATGTGGCTAAAACTGTGGCTACTGAAAATCAGATCCATCATGTGGATACTCTAGGAGACAGGCACAGTTCAATGATTTTTCCCAACCTCATCTCCGGCATATGCATGGCTGTTGGCATCAATATCGCACCAGGTGAGGCACCCACTAAACCCAGCCCCCTTATAAAGCACAGTACACTGGAAGCTCAAGATAGAGCCAGGATAAAGCACAAGGAAAAGTAAGAGAATGAGCGCCGCAGGCAGCAGGAAGAACAGGGTCAGGTGCCTACCGATCAAGAGATGCCACAAGCTCCACCACCACAGATTGAGGTGGATACACAGTTATGGCGTCAGATATTTGCCACCACCACGAGAACCAGCCACAACATATACGGTCTCTAGCAGGCTATGGAGGCTTTGACGACTAACATGCAGACAACCCGACATGACATCCGCATCGCCATTGATATGGCACGAGTCGCTCAACTGGATTTCGAGGTAGCCAGGAGGGAGATGGAAACTATGAACGATCGACTGAGTATGTATGTGGGCTGAGTAGATGGTATCCAGATACGAGTGAATGAGACTTGGGAACGTTTGGGCCGAATGGATACACGTGTTGGCGGAATCCAAGATGAGATAGCACACCAGTCAGCAACGATGAGAAAGATTTGAGTGTGCCTACCTCCACTTCCAGATGATGGTACAGCAGGAAACATCTTCCCACCACCACCTCCATATTGACCAGGGGAGTATTGTCTACTACTTTTGATTCTTCTGAAACTATCCTTCAATTACGTCTTTCATCCTTTCTTAATTATTCCTTGAGGACAATGTATTAACTACGTTTGGGGGGTGACATAATTTTGGACATCTCTACATCACTTTGCATAAATTCATCAATATTTGTGTCTCTTCAGTATATATGTTTCATTTTTTACATGTTGTGTGCTTGACGAATGTTACAAAAAAAATAATTTAAATTGTGCATTTTATCCAGTTTACTTTATTTCTTTTCATGAGTGCTTGTGTGGGCTTAATAGCCTTGCTGGCTATGATGTAAATATTGGATTGATGTAAGTTACAAAACTATGGATATGGTGCTGAATAGATTAACCAATACTTGTGATGCAATACTTGACATTCTCTGTGCACGACACACATGCTTGACATGTTAGGTGAGTGACTAGGTTTTGAGCATAAAGTAGGAAGTAAGCAATAACCTTCTATTGAATTACACCATAAATTATTGTAAGGCAGTTTCTAAATGGTTGAGCAAGCATAGAGGAGCATTGAGATAAGAGGGGGCTCCGTGCATGAATTCTAGTGTGTGGATTACCTAGACCAGTGAGGTGAAGATTAGGTGAAATTTTTAAATTGGGGGTTGGTTTTGGAGACTAAATGTTCTAAAAAATAATAACGGGCATAAAAAAATTAATTTGTGTGAACGTGATACTTCCTTCCAAGCCTTTATGACTCAAGCAAGTAAGCCTGTAAGGGTATTTTCAAACATGGTGCCCTAAGGCCAACTGGTCTAGGAGTCACCGGCCAAAAGCTCGCTATAGTGGTCATATAGAAAACAAGAAGGGAAAAAGTTAATAAAAAATCACATGATCAAGCCTTTATAACTCAAGTGAATAAGCCTGCAAGGGTTTAAAACCTGATTCCCTAAGACCAACTGGTCTGGGAGTTACCGGCCAAAAGCTCGCTACAGGGGTTATATAAAAAGCAAATGAGAAGGTGGCATATAAAAAAACAAAGGCATGTAAAAAGCCCTTGGACATTTGGTTAATAAAACTACATCTTCAATGCGAGGCAGGTAACTTAGTTTAATTTTAAGGGTTGAAGCAATCAAATTTGGGAAAGTTCTCATTTGTTGACATGTGAACTTATGATAGCAAGATCAATTCGAACTAAGAGAGGGTAAGGACTACAACTACCTAATCTCCTAGGTTTAAAACACAACCCCGGGATAATTGAGTGAAAAGAATAAGTTTGGGGAGGTTGTGTATATCTCGAGCAAAGCAAGGACATATTTGACCACTCTGGCACGGGACTCACCCCATCATAACCTTAATATATTGGCATGATTTCACATACACACACGTTGGGTATGCATTTAACGGGTAAATGTTGGTTTCATTTTTGCACTGATCAAATTTTATTGAAGCCTAACACTTCGTCCAATCCTGAGATGCTACATGTTATTAAGCCATGTTTGTGTAGAGTTAAGTCATTATCTTGTTTGAGGACAAACAATAGTTCATGTGTTGGGAGGTTTGATAAGTGTGTTTGTTGAACATGGTGAAATTCAGGAGAAAAGAGGCAAAAAAAGGACTAAATTGGAGCAAAGTGAAAGCTCAGGGACCAAAGTGAAATTATTTGAAAGTTGATCCGATGGACACATCAAGCAATTGATTGAGGCTAAGTACCAACTGGAGATCATAATGGAACACTGGAACAACTAGAACCACGAAAGGAGGTCAAGAAGTGAAGAAATAAAGTTTGAGGACCAACATAATTTGTAAGTTTGTTCTACTATGCGGTCGCATAGTAGAAAACCCTATGCGGTCGCGAACACCAAGGTAGGGAATTAATACGCCAAATTTTATAAACCTATGCGCCGTCGCATAGATATATTCTGGGGCCGATTGTGTAGATTCCCATTTACGATGAAATTCTTATGGAAACTTGATCTAAACACGATATAAATACCCAAATCCGTCAGAAACAAAGGGAGAACGTATTGGGAGAGAAGAAACTACATCTTGGAGATGATTTTTGAGCGCAAGTAACGACGAATTGCACGAAGATTTTTAAGATTCATAAAAAATTCACAACCTGGTGATGTTTTTTCTTCAAAATCTTATGTATAAATATTTTATCAATGCCATGCTAGATTTTCATGTACTAGGAGATCGATGTACCATAGATTTGATCTTTACTTTTCTAGTTTTACAATTTGACATTAAAAACACGTTTTGATTGTTTTGAATGATTTATATGCAATTTTTGTTCCTGCAATTAAGGGCCTGTAATTGTGTGAGTTTAGGTGACTTATTCTTGCATTCGAGAGAATAGGAATAGGTTCGACATAATATAAATCATCGTAGGATCCGATAGGGGATAGAAATATACCGCTATGCCCTACGTGAATCTTTAAGTGTTCACAAAACCACATGCATTTTTAAAAATAAACACGCAAGATTTATTCAGATTCGCCTCAGTATGAGACTATGTCCTATCCCTTCACTGCAGTAATTCACCATGATATAGAAAAAGGTTTACAAGAGAAATCACACTCCTATCTTCTTGACCCTCGATTTCGATTTTTTTTTATGATAATTATAAAGCTCCACAACTTAACACAATTCACCACACAGTACCCAAAGTAGACTGCCAATAGATGCCGCTGAATCACCCATAAAATCACCCAGCATGACCCCTATTTTAATGTCTCAAATATCCTCCATAGCCATATATTGCTTGAGAGTCCTCAAAGCTCATCCACCTGTCTTTCTTCCAAAGACCAAAAGCGGGTATTAGCCGTGGACTCAGACAGTCCACAAGAGGCATACCTGCTTCTGCCAATGATCTTTCGATGCACCAGATTATCACCTATAGGCAAGACATTATGAAAAACTCTCCAAATGAATACCCGGACTTTGGGAGGGACCGGAAGGTCCTACAAGAGTTTAAATGATATGTAAAATTAAATAAGTTATTTAATTAAACATAACTACTGTTTGATTAATATAATTACTCTACAATGTAGACACCTTAACCGAGAAATATGCATATACGTAAAATCTTCTCTAGATTATGCTAATCAATTTTAAATTAATCTTTGTCCAGTATAAATGGACACATCCCACAAAGAACAACCACAACCACATAATACACATCAAAAAGCAAATAAAACGACATCTAAATTCTGGTTTTCTTTTCTGGTTTTGTTTCTATCACTGGAATTCTGCACATTATTATCTGTTCAAAACCTACCAGTTATGAATTTACAGTGAACTCCCACAAAGATCTCCTCCAGTTATTATGGGCTGCAAAGCGGGCAGGGTAGAGAAAGGCTCATATACATTCAAACTGGTGGATAACTATGAGTTGAAGACCATTGTAAATTATATATACTACTGTTTAGCTGTGTTTGATTCTAAATTTACTTATATTCATGCATTTGAGCCTACAAGAGATGAAGGTCACGCTATCATCTATTGGACGATCAATTTTGACTGGGGATTTTCCATTAGCTATGATAATTGTAATTTTACTATAATAGATCCCTAGCAATTTGAAAATTTTTATTTTTACTCATGTTGAAATATTTTACCAAATAATTATTTGAGTAAGGAATAATCTGTGATGAGATCTTTTTTTTTTTTTAGGGAGAAGATACCATCATTTATTCAATCAAGTCACCTCAAACTGCTGGCACAATTAAAGAAGGAACACAATCTACTCATCGAATTAAATATCTTTAACCCTAACAGCAGATGCTAGCATGTTTCGCATTATTTCCTGAATATCGAAAAAACTAACAATTGCCATATCGAACATTGCTGAATAAGGCAACAACAAAATCATATAAAATGGTCACATTAGGAGCCAAACTCGATCAATCCTCCATTTAATTGCACTGCTAAAATATGACCAATCATCCGTTTAATTGCATTGCTAAACTATGTCCCAAAATGTCCTGAATCACAACTTCAAACCCATAGCCGCACCCTCCTACCATCACAGCTGCATCTATATTTAGCTGAACACACCTCTTTCCTGGCAGATTCCACCTGTTGTCAGAGTCGCTGCCCTTACTTCCTCCCTATCTGAGACAAACCTTTTGCAATTTTAACAAGTGCCATCCTTTTGCCGCTGTCCCCCATGCACCAGTCAGTTCAATTTATTATGAATTAGAAATCCTAATTATATTTCACGGAGGGTAATCAATTTGAAGAAATAAAAATAAAAATGCAAGATTTATTGAAGTCCGCCTCAATGTGAGACTACGTCCTCTTTTCGGTTGCAGTAATCCACTATGATGTAAAAAAAGGTTTACAAGAGAAATAACACTCCTATCTTCTCTAACCTTTATTTCTCAATTTTTGATGATAACTATAAAGCTCCACTACTTAACACAGTTTACCACATAGCACCCAAAAAAGACAGCCAATAAATGTTGCTAAATCACCCCCAAAATCACCCTGCATGACCCCATTATAATGTCTCAAATGTCGTCCCCAACCATATATTGCTCAAGTGTCCCCAAAGCTCAGCCACCTGTCTTACTTCCAAACACTAGAAGAGGGCATTAGCCATGGAATCAGGCAGTCTACAAGAGGCACACCTACTTCTGTCGAAGATCTTTTGATGCGAACTCGGTTAGCATGGTCGCTTCGAACCCACAGAATATTGACATCGGATCCCAAGAACGCTCAAATACGATCAAAATTTAGGATTTAACTTTTAAACGATGAACCAAGCAACCGAAGGTATATTAAACCAACGACATCTTGATCATAAAACCTCGAAATCTCACCCGGATTTGTGGATTTGAATTTCAAAACAATGAACCAAAAAACCCTATAATAACAAAGATTGTAAAACCCTTTGATTACACGTGTTATAATTCACATCCAATGGTTTTGAACACCACAAGAAAATTAATCTCCTGATAAGTTCGATAATTTTTCCATTGAAGAACAAGGAAAATTGAAGCAAAGCTTGATGAGAAAACCTCAATTTTTATTCATATGAAAAGTCTTGTACTCTACAATATGAAATAAAGTCCCTATTTATATTAAAACCTAAAAACTAGTTTGGAAAGAAATAAAACTCTAAAACCCTAGCTTAATGCAAAAATTATCCTTCAAAGATTACAAAATACCAAATAAAATAGAATCCTACAAAAATTAGGCAACTCAAGAGAAAAGGAAATTTCGCGTCTCAAAATACACTGTGGTCACATAGTTTAATCTAATGCGGCCGCATAGTTCATTTGAAATCCTTCAATTTGGTCTTGGGAATGGTCTATGTGGTTGCTTAGTATTAAATTTGAAACCTCTTTATCCTTATGCAGAATTTCGTGATAATTTTGGATTGTACTCCTGGGCAAAAATCTGACACCCGAACTGAAAGTTATGCCCGTTTTAATCCACGCTACTCGTTTTTCCATATATCTTCCAAAACATTGAATCCAACGCACCAAACATGATTCCACCCTCATGACCAAGATATAAGTAGTTATTTGTCTGGTTAACTTTAACATTTTGAAACCCATAGGTCGATTATTATATTGGTTGGTTCTATTAACTTTGTTGAAGTCCCAATCTTGGCTCGATATCACTCTTGGAACTTGGTTTGTACATTTCAACACCTTGAATTCCATGGCTCGAACAAACATCTTGGCGACTCTAACGTCCTTAATTAATCCCAAATTGATCCTTAGCCTCTCACCAACAATCATTAATTCTTCGAGAGTTTGTAGCGCATCCCGAATCACATCATCTTTCGATGCACCAGATTATCACACGTAGGCAAGACATCATGAAAAACTCTCCAAATGAATACCCGAATTTTGTGAGGGATCAGAAGGCACTACAAAAATTTCCACAATTTTCTTACAATAGAAGTGATCGTGCCCAAATCATCATCCAATTGTTGCAATAGTAATCTATGCCCACCCCTAATAGATTATTGCCCATTCGGGCTGTTCGGTAAAATTTAGCAAGCATACAATATTGTTGACAAGTAATAGTTGAGAAGTAAGAGTATCATCTCACAAGAAATAAGTTTTGAATTGAATTGTACTAATTCGTTGTCGATATTCAATGTAAATGCAATGAAAGATGGTCGTTGAATTTTGTTTGTTTACTACTAAGATTATCCTAATTATTATATAAAGTTATATGAAAACTTTGTATAAGGAAGATGTGTTGAGATTTAATATTCACCTATCATTCTCCTAATTTAACTCTCCACCTATGCTATATTGTATAATTTGAGTGTAATTGATAACCAGTAAATTAATTTTATACAACTATTTCTCTCGAGGTAAGGCAAACTTATTCCTAAGCATGACCCAGTAATATCCCTTTGCCGAATTCATATGCAACGTAATTCATTAGTCTATGATTTTACCTATGTGATGCACAAGTCAAGCCCTCACAGCCGAAGCACAACGACGCAATTATCAAGGGCAAGTTCTACCACTGAGCTAATAGCCCTAACTATTATTTCTAATGTATATTGAGCCTTATATTGATATTACAATGTTCTAACTTAATTTGAACCTCCCGAGACCAAAACAAACAATTAATAATCTGAATGGTAATCAAGAATGCAATATCAATAATAAATACATAACTAAATAACAAATCTTTCAATTAAAATGGTGAAATAATAGGTATCATTTTTATTATGCCTCACCACCCATCGAGGCTCTAGATATAACCCACGTGGCATCCCTTATAAAGCTTATTCAAGGAAATAGCCCCATGACCCACAGCCAACGTCACCAATGTTTGACCAAAGCCAATGACAAAATAAAACTTAGGACAAAATTGGCCGAAGCTCATTCTTGAAACGGAGCGACAAATGAAGAACCACTCAAGCGATTGTGGTTTAGAGGCTCAGTTTGAATCTTACACTTGAAATGGAGTGACCCACCACTTTCAAAGATCTCCTGTACATAAATTCTTATTAAAATGATTGATGTGACACTTGTAATGAGATATATGTCAAATTCTGTCAGTATAAGTTGTAGGATGGAAGCCTATTTAAGAATATTAAATGAGCCACAAGCTAATTGAGTCGAATTGATGCCTAAGATGTGAAACTTCAATTAAGAAGATGAAGCCACATACTTCCTCATCTAATGAGTACCACTTCATTTGTAACACTATAAAATACTCCATCATATATCAGTTTGAAGGATAATGCAATTATATACACTTGAAGCTATATCTCATATTTTCTCTTGTTCTATCACCATAGATTATTGTAGTTGGATGCTTAGCTTTAGATTTGGATTTATGTGTTTTTGATTGTTTTTTATTATGCAATCCCATTTATATATGTCACTGACGGTTGAACATTTTTGTCTCGTGTTATAAAGCTTCTTCCATGCCCAAATTGAAATATTTTGTTGACTAGTGATTTATCCAAGCGTGTTAAAATTAGCTTGAATGGCCGCGAGTAGGCCCCTTATCCATTGTCCACGTGTGTATACAAAAATCTAGGTCAATAATCTCTAACCCAATGCTGAGCAGAAACAGAATTTCGACCTTAAATTGTTGCCAAAATTTACTTTTCTGAATGGTACGAAACTAGAAAAAGGAAACAGAAATTTCACCTTAGTTTTGTACCATGCGATCGCATGGCATAATGCGATACGATCGCATGGCACAACCTTTTTATTCTCTGTTTTTGCCAAAAAGGTTGTGCAGTCGCATGACTTAATTATTGATTCTATACAAGTTGATCCTTGGTTTCTTACTTTTGGTCAGCTCAAAGCTGACGTAATTGCAATCCAAGCCCTTGATCTTTCTAATCACATCTTCATCGATTGCATAACTAAAATTTCATTATCCATCATTTTAGCTCGATTTTCGTTCATTTTAACAACATTTACATGAGATTAGGCAATAATTTCAAAAAGGCACTATCAAATATCCATGTTTAACGATCTAGATAAGTACATATATAAAATACACTTATCACGGGTCATTATGTAAAATCTACTTGTCATATCTAAAGTGGTTGATAGGAGGAATTGAAAGAATTGCATCACAGCTAGGAGACACAAAGGAGTGTTCGATGAGTCCAATATTCCAAGCACTCGTCATTGACATCAAGTCAAACACCGCCACAACCTCACATTTGGAGTCCAAAATGGGTCTGAAGGAACTTGGTCTTATAATCCACGGATCAACCTAGTGCATTTGCCTTTCCATAAAATGTTGAATGTGTCTCAAATTTCAACATTGTATGTTGTGTTTGAAAAATGAGTTAATGAGAGACCATAGTTGATAATCTTGAATGTGTAGATGTTTTTCTCTCCAAAATTTCTCAAAGATCCCTTTGATGAGAAAAGATAATGTTATCTACAGACCCAACGGGGGGTTCAATATGTTAAAATTTTATGATTCCATCTTAAAAGATCAACGTTATTAAAAGATGTGGTCCAGAATCTCACAAGTTGGTCTATATTTCGGTATTTAACTTTTGTGGGATTTATTCCATAACATGGCCCCATAAGATGCTGTCTTGTTTGAGCAAACCAATCGTGAAATTTGAGTGCTCATTTTTTGAGTCTTAATCGGATTAAATTGTTCGTTTGAGTTTAATGGACTCTAAGATTGGACAAAACTTTCGAACCGATATGAACAAAACTCCCGAACCGAGCATTTCTTCTTAAATTAAATACCCAAACGGGTATCTTAATCAAGAACCGACGGCTTCGATTCGGTTCTTAGTTCTAGATCAATAATTGAATAACCGAATAAGAACCGAATCTTCCTAATTTTTTTAATTAATTTATTTTAAACAAGCCAAATTATTTTATTTTTTCTAAATAAAATTGCTAACTAATTAATTTAGTTCAAACCCAAAAATATGATTTTTCTATTTCTAATTTTCACTTTAAAGCTAACTTAATCAAATTAACCTAAATTTTATCCAAATCTGTTACTATACATAGTGTCTTTTTTGCCGTTGTGGAGAAAACGAATTGAAACTCAACAACGCCTTTTTTAATTATTATGAGCTCCCTATCTTTCTCTTCTTGTAATTTTAATAATCAAATTTATGAAGAACTCAACAAAGAAAGATGCAAAAGATACATAAAATTACACTACTTTATTTTGGAAGAGTTAAGATTGAACATATCATCAGTTGAATTAATGTACATTTGTAAATATTAAAAAATTTAATAATAATACGGAACTGGGGAACCGAATGAAATCGAACCGAACTGTAGCGAATGAAATCGAACCTGAGCGGTTCCATAATTAAATTTGGATCCGACAGTTCCATTTGCTAAATACCCAAAAATTTAGGGTTTGGCTCTGTCCTCTTTAGAATCGAACCGAATCAGACCATGTCCAACTCCAATGGACTCTGATACCATGTTAAGGTTCAATATTTCATCTTAAAATGTTAACTTTATTAAGAAAAGTAACACAAACTCTTATAAATTAATCTATATTTTGGTATTTAAACGATGAGAAATTTATCCCTTGACATAAAAATCATGCATTGAGTGACTTGGAACTCTCTAAAAATCCTACCAAAAATAAACTTCCCAAGGGCATCAAGTTAGATGTCCCTTGAGCGATACAATTTATTCTGCTTTTTTATTGTTCAAGTTCCATGACACAGACACAGACACAGACACAGACACAGATAAAATTTTATAATCATCTCCAATTTGAGATTCGAAAATATGTTATATTCTTTATCCGATAAGCTTTGCTATAGTATATCTTGTGTCTTTTGGAGATTTCTATATCAAGCTCAGTACTCTAATTTCTCACATAATTATTACATTTGGCTCATTTCTTTACTGCTTTCTATTTAGGTTTTGTTCCAACGCCATTTAAGCTTTCTTTTTTATCTTTTTCATAAATTTCATAATGATGTCATCGAAGTTCAAGGTTCATCCTTAAAAAAACAACATGAACTAAAGATTTCATACTTCGATTAAACCTTAATAATAGAAAAGCCCTATACAGACTTAACTATGTGTGATATATCCCCTACCTATTGAAAATCATGGAAAATTTCAAAATACCCCATACCGTCGAGATCCATCAACTGTGTCATTAAATCCCGTTAAATAAGGAAAAATGGATAAAATAAATTGGACAAAATTGTCAGTTAATATTTTCATCTTTAATATAACCCACAGAAAACCATTAGGAGGGATATATAGGGCTTAATAGGGAATAATTGTGATATGCTCTCAATCAATTTATCGAATTCCTTCAACAACACCATCCGGAGTGTACAAGAGAAGCCCATTTGTCAATGTTGAAGGAAATCTAGATGTTCTTGATGCGACGAACCGTGGCAAAGATGGAGGCATGCGGCCAATGGAGGAGAGATGTTGATCCCAGAATAGTGAAGAGTATTCAGATAAATACAACTCTTTTAAGGTCTAAATACGCTGATTCCAAATACGGCACCATGAAAATCAAACTCTACAAGCAATTGGCCTGATTGCTAGGACGTGTTCATGTCGGTTGTGGCAGTTAACAGGTATACCATGCAGCTATGTCATTAAGATAATACTATCATGGGACATGTAGAATGTTATAGATTACGTTGATGATGTATTTAAGAAGGAAGCATACATTTAGAGGTATACATCAACAATATCCCCAGTGACAAGCCCAGATACATGGCCAAAACTAGGACTCAATCCTTGACACCTCCCATATACACTAAAAAGGATGGAAAACTAAAGAAGAAGCGAATAAATGAGGTAAACAAAATGCCGACACCGTCCAACACGAAGGCATCTACTACCGAAGTGTATTGCAGGTAATGAAATGCTAGTAAGCCCTATATATCCCCCTATTGGTTTTTCTATAGGTTGTATTAAAGATGGAATGCTAAATGATGATTTTGCTCTATAATTTTATCAATTTCTCCTCTATTTAATTGGATTTAATAGCACAACTGACACATCGTGACGACGAGGGAAAATTCGAACAAAAGGCTTCAAAGAGGGATCTTTTCTGTGATTTTCAAAAGATAGGAAGGTATATCACGCATGGTCAAGTTTGTAGGGGGATATCTGCTATTAAGCCTTTCGATTAATTTATAAATTTTCTTACAATGTCTTCGAATATAATGTTTATGCTCTATTTGTTTGACATCTTGTAACTTTTTCCATTTATTCAAATGGAAAGATACAATTAACAAAGTGGAAATTATATGCCAACATGTCTCTAAAGATTAAAAGTCGAGATTTAGCTATGAAATTTATATCTTCACGTATCAGGTATTAATATAATAATTATATATTATATATCTCATCCCAATTCAATTCCAAGCCCCAAAAATTATTTCATTCTATTCTCACTCTCCATCTTCTATCTTTTCACTCTCTCTACCTATCCACCCCCTTAATCCGACAATGACGACACGTCCACTATTGAAGACTACCGTCATACACTCAATGGCAAAGCACCTACTATCGGAGATCGCCACCGCACATGCACTTTCTCTTCTCACTCTGGAGCATAACGTCAAGCACTAACTCACAGCATCATTCCATCCGCTGCCGGAGATATTGGTGGTACTACAGCGATGACACACACACTGTCTAAGTTCATCGCCCCACATTTTTTCTTCTCACTCTGTCTCACTACTGGAGCATCACGTTACGCACCACCCCATAGAGATGCTCCACTTACTGCCAGAGATGGCGACAGCGGCCCTGTTGCAACGAACACTATGCAACAGCGACAAGTCACAGATTGTTTTTGGTTGGTTTGATTGTTGGTGATTTGCATGGTTGTTGGGTTGTTAATGGTTGTGGTGGAGTGTTACAGTGGTGGTTGGAGATCTAATAGTGGTGGCTGTTGTTTTTGTTGGCAGTAGATTGGATCTGGTGGTGGTGTTGTGGTATTGGCGTTGATGGTAATGGTGTTTTGGTGTTGGTGTTAGTGTTGGTGTTGTGGTGCTAGCACTGGTAGCAGGAAGAGGGTGGTTGGAAATGGTTGTGGCGGTAGCTATGGTGGTGGTGTTATGTGATCAACTATTTAGTTGTGGCTTAAAAATTCGATAATTTGTGACCAACTAATTTGAAAATCTGTTACCAATAAATAAATTGTGACCTATAAATTTTTTTATTTGTAATCGATGAAATAATCTATGAACAATTAATTTGATAATATGTAACGTTGTGACTTTTAAGTATGCACCTATGATTATTAATTGTATAATTGCGACGCTAATATATATAATTAATAAAATATTTTAAATATATTAATTAATACCTAAATTTTGAATTTTGAAACTTAAAACCTGAAATTTGAATTGCCCTTGTGAATTTTTCCTATTAACAAATTCAATGGACCCATACGCGATTTAAAAATCAGCGCATAAAGCAAATTTTACTTATGGGTCAAGTTGTTTGGATTAAATGCTTCAAAGTATCTTAGATTTCTCCAAAATTTCACGGGCTAAATATCCCAGTGACACTAAATTTTTTTCAAAATTTTTCACTTTTCATTGAACTTTAGAAGTGTTTTGAGCTCCACTAAACTACTAACATATGTTGTGTTCGTCACTCCATCACTCGTTATTATGAAAAACACACCTCTTATGATTTTGGTAATGTTGAAAGCATTCCGAGTGTGAAAACTTCGTGTGCCATGGCATATCTTCAAGCGTGCTAACCTCTAAAATGGTGAGTAATGAAGTGACACATGAAATAACATTTCAGTAAATTCAGTTGTAAGACAAAATTTAAAGTTCAATGACAAGTAAAAGTATCATTTTGAGAAAGTTTATTTTCCAATTTGAATATTTAACCCAACTTTCACAAATAACCGTCTATGGGTGGAACACGATTGAATTTCATTAATTTTGAGTAAATGAGGAAATGATTGTCTAAATTGTGGGTTCATGTTGTAAAACCCATATGCATTAATACAGTGAACCCTCCTGGATGATGATATAACTTGATATATTTACTCAGTCGACATCAGCCAAATGACTGAATAGGAATCGGCACATCAATGAAATGACTCGACCCTAAAACTATTTGGGCCATTGGAAGCAGCTAATTAATTAGTGCTGCTCATGGCCCGTTTCCCACTTATTTGGATGGCTTATAAATGTTGACTCACTTAATAATACACGTACCCCACTTACCTAGCCTATTGAGCTTGATCCATTACTGTACTCTAATGTACTCTATTGTGAATTATTTATATAGCTCCTTCCTTGGTATATGATGTGCGTGCAATTGCTTCATCTGTCTTTTAGAGAAAATGGTCGTCCTTCTCTTTGAGAATGTGCCCACTATCTTTCCTTCTTTCTGCCGTTGTAGCTGATTCTATACCGTGATTACATCTTTCTTTGTACGTCCTTTGTGGGTAATTGAAAGCAACCATGAGTGTGGAAAGGTTGGGGGATTTTTTATTTGATTTCTTTATTGAGGTGCTGGTTGATTGGATGAATTGAGCCCAAGAAATGCCTAGGTGGTCGAGTATTTTGCTTCACATCTAGTATCAAAGCTCGGTGGGCAAATTGTTTTGGCCAAAAACCAACCAAAAAATGGACCAGATTGCTTGGATTCTTGAAGGGTCTGAACTTACTATTGTCGATTTCGGCTAAACCAAATACCGATCAGAGAAATGAAGACCATTCCCATACTTAGCAGGTAGAGGGGTACCTTCCTAGGAGGCGCGTAAATCTCCAACTGCGACACATGGTGACCATTCTGGATAAGGTAGTTTCAAATAGGTTGCTTATATTATTATCCTAAATGTACTGTTATCATTAATTTCGTGTTTCGGGTTATATAAGAATTTTGGGACAATTTTGTCCTTGGAAGCTCAATCTGCAATCATTGGTCAATCGCATTGGTACTTTTGCTAAATCTTTAGAGCAAATAATGGTGGTTCTAAAGCAACAAATTCGCATCTTTCGATTTTACGAACCTTCAGGAGCGGTCCGCTCTGATAAATTGGCTTATCCCAATTAAATTTCAGCACTAAGCATCATCGAGTGGGTGATAATAAGAGTGGGGGTAACCATTGCTTCCACAAGAAATTAGGAATTCCTTGCTCTAATGTGATTGAAGTATTTATTTTAATAAAATTCGTTTGTACTTCGTCGTATACTCTATGCGAAATTGTTTTGGTTGGCATATTTCATTGTTGCACCCTTAATTCTATTAAAATATCTAGATTTTACCCGTTTTAATATTTCCTTGATCTAAGATCACGAATCTTACAAAACATTGGAAATCTGGCATGGTGTTTATTGTCTGCGACTCTAGGACTACTTTGTATGGTTTGATTGTTATTCTGTGCATTTTTTATTGATTCTTAAAAAATAACCACTCACAATTTTGACTTGAAAATTTTTAACAAAAAATGTGATTTTTCAATCTGGCAATAAAAAAAAATTAGAGGTATTTTAGTTTAACCAAAAGTCAAAGGCCATTGATGACAATCTTTTGCTGATTTTTCAAAAGAACAAAAAGAAGAAGTCAATGAACTTGCTTATACTTCAATCATTTTACACTTGTTTGGAGTTGTTTTGTGAAAACTAGGCAAATTAAAAACTGATAAAGAACTTTAGAAAAAATTAGAGGACTTATATTTTGCTCAAATCTACTTCGAACAAGATTTACTTACTTGAACGTTTTTTCAATATTAAAATGTATTTTTCAAAGGATCTCGATGATAATTTAAATGTGTTCAACAAACTTGTTAAAGATACTATTAATTGTGAAGAGTCGATGTCTAAAACTTACAATGCCATAATTTTTCTTAATTCCATATCTGATACTTATAAGGAAGTTAAAGATGTGATTAAGTACTATAGGGACACTTTGACTTCTAAAATTGTCAATGACTCTCTTAAAAGTAAGAATATGGAGATTAAAACTGGAAAACATAATAAGAAAAGTGGTAAGATTCTCATGATGAAGGGTGGACTCAATTTAGGCAAAACAATCATAATGGATTCCAAAGTGGAGACAAGTGAAGTAGTAATGGAGGTAATAAGAAAGGCAAAGATAGGTCTAGATCAAAATCTATGACCAAATGCTATGAATGTGGGAACATGGGGCATTTTATGAAAGATTGCTATAAAGTGCAGGGTAAGGAAAGAGATGAAGTAAATGTGTTATGTTCTACTTCTGTTACTGATAATGATGATGTTTATATGATTATAAGTTCTATTGCTTATCCTACTAAATTGAATCTAACTGATAATTCTAACTTGCATGAGTGGATTCATAGAACATACAAAAGGACTAGTTTGAAAATTTGTATGAATCAAATGATAGACATGTTGTACTACGTGATAATTCTGCTTAAACTGTTGTCGAAATTGGTAATATTACTTTAAAGTTTGATACTGATTTTGTGTATAACTTAAAAGATGTTAGATACATTCCTGAAATGTCTGGAAATTTTATTTTGGTGGGAAGACATAAGAAATCTGACTTCCCTGGAAAAATTTGAAATGAGGTTTTAAAATTATTTAAGGGTGCACTTGTTTCCATCAAAGGAACTAGGGAAAATAATATATATTTAACTACTGGAGAAGTGATAAGAGATTCAGATTCCTTTAACACTTCTACCAAAGCTGATAACACACATAAATGGCATAAACTAGCATATGGGTATTAAAGGATTTAATCTTCTTGATAAAAAACGTGCTTTTGGAAATGATTTTGTGTCTGATTTTTCTTTCTAGGATCAATATGTAATTGGTAAGCATCATAGAACTTATTTCTTCGCGAGTGTTCTTAAAACTAAAGGCATGCTTAAATATGTTCATTCGGACTTGTGGAGCCCTGTTCGTATCACAACTCGGGTGAAAATAGGTACTTCTTGTCTATCATTAATGATTAAAAGTGTGGAGTTTAAAAGATAAATTTGATACTTTTCACAGCTTTAATAATTGGAAAAGTCAAGTTGAAAACCAAACAGACAAGAGGATAAAGTTTTTTAGAATTGATAATGGCATAAAGTTTTGTAACACTAAATGTGACAATATGTGCTAAGAAAATGGAATAATAATGCATAAAACTGTTCCTTACACTCCCCAGATGATGGAGCCATACTTGATCAAGTATGTTGTATGATGTTAAGTTTTAGTCTCCCAAAGTCCTTTTGGGGTGAAGTTGTTATGACTGCTTGTTATGTGATTAATTTAACTCCATCTACTGCATTGAATGGTGACACCCCTCATGAAAAATGGTTTGGTAAACTAAATTATTATTTTGTGCTTAGATCTTTTGGTTCTGCTGTATTTTTGCATCAAAGTGGTGGAAAGCTTAAATTTAGAACTAGAAAATGTGTTTTTCTAAGTTACACTGAGGGTGTCAAGGGTTACAAGTTATGGTTGAAGCCAAAAGGGGTTACAATCATTGTGACTAGATACATTGCATTCAATGAGGGTGATATGTCATGTCTTGAAACTAAATCTGAACTTGTGAGTGAAAAATAACAAGGTAAAGAGAGATCAATTGAAGGTGGAGTTAGGAAAATTTAGCATATCTAATCCTGCTATTCCTAGTGAGGTGGAGACTCAAGTTCAATAAACTAAGGTGGAGAATAGAAAGGAAATAATGATAGAAGAGCACCCTAAAGAAGAGAATCCCTTATTAGATTATAAGTTAACTAGGGATAGAGAGAGAAGACAATCGAGAACACCTAGAAGATTTGGATATAAGTTTGAGTTAGTCTTTGCTCATGCTAGTTATGAGGAGCTAGTTGATAGAGAGTCAAAAACCTTTGAGGAGACAATGAAAAGTGAACAATTTGAAGAGTTGTTTAAGGTAATGAAAGAGGATATGGTTTCCTTAGAAAAGAATCAAACTTGGAAACTAGTACCTAGGCCAAAGAATAAATCCACAACTGACTGTAAATGGATTTTTAATGTTAAGGAGGCTTCAAAGCCCTCAAGATTTAAAGTTAGGTTAGCGACCAAGGGATATATACAAAAGGAAGGTGTTGATTATAACGAGATTTGTTTACCAGTTGTGAAGTACACCACTATTAGGGTCGTGCTTGCATTGATTGCATATTTTGATTGGGAACTTGAACAATTTGATGTTAAAATTGCTTTTTTAAATGGTAAACTTGATAAGACAATCTTAATGAACGAACTAAAAGGCTTTAAAGATAAACTAAAGCTTGATCGTGTGTGCTTCTTGAAAAAGGTCTTTATGTGGCTTAAAGCAATCTCCTAGACGGTGGTATTAAAGATTTTATTTATCTATTACACTATAGGATTTCAAATAAGTAATTTGATTATCGCTTGTATTTTCAATATGATGATGGTATTGCATGGTTTTGCTATATGTGGATGATAAGAAGTTGGTTAATCACCTAAGTGGATAAGTAAGATAAAGATAAAGTTGAATGGTGAATTCGACATTAAAGATCTAGCTAAACCTAAGAGAATTCTAGGTATGGAAATTGAAAGAGATATGTCAAATTTTTCTTTGTTTTTTTTTATCAGTCCCATTATGTTTCAAAGGTGTTAAAAGGATTTGGCATGCATGATTGCAAACCTGTTACATTACCTTTAGCTAATTATTTTCTACTATCTAAATATCAGGCTTCATGTGATGAAAAAAGAAATAGAATGCATGACTAGGATTTCATACTCTAATTTGATTGGATCTATTATGTATTTGATGGTTTGCAGTAGACCAAATTTAACCTTTGCTGTTGGTACCCTTAGTAAGTAAGAAGCCTTAAAATGGATGTTAAGATATTTAAAGGGGACTAGTAATGTAGGTCTAAAGTTTTGTGCTAATAAAGAATGTGTGAAATTGAATGGTTTTGTAGATGCAGATTATACGTGGGATAGGAATAATAGAAAATCTACTTCTTCCTATGTGTTTATTTTGTCTAACTCTTGTGTTCATTCGTAATCATAATTACAACGCATAATTTTACTATCCACGATAGAATCAGAATACATTGCTATTACTGAAGTAATTAAAGAGGCGTTGCAACTTAGAAGTTTGCTTCATAAACTATCTTTTTAAATGATTATGTGGTAGTATATTCTGATAGTCAATCTTCCATACGACTATGCAAAAATCCTGTTTTTTACGAACACACCAAGCACAATGATGTTAGGCTACACTTTATAAGAGATATTGTATTACAAGAAGTGTGCGACTTAGAAAGATACATACACAATATAATCCATGTGCACTAAGGTGTTACCGTTGGTGAAACTTAGAAGTTGCAAGGACTTTCTAAACATCGATGAAGATAACTAATTCAATTTTATTGGTCCCAATTTTTGGAATTGTTACTATCATGTGATATGTTTCTTTGCACGTCTTTTGACACCAAGGTAGAGGTTTGTGGGCAAATTATTGTCAAACGACCTCTCAGGCGATGATGTAATATATTTACTCAATTAACATCGACCATATGACAAAATGAAAAATCGACACATCAATAAAATGACCCGATCCTAAAATTATTTGGGTCATTGGAAGCAGCCTAATTTAATTAGTGCTGCTCATTGCCTGTTTCCCACTTATTTTGATGGCTTATAAATGTTGACTTACTTAATGATACATGTGGCCCTTTACCTAAGCTATTGAACCTGGCCCAATACTGTACCCTAATGTAAATTATTTATATGGCTCCTTCCTAGGTCTGTGTTGTTACTGTAATTGTTTTATCTGCCTTTTAGAGAAAAAAGTTGTCACTCTTTTTGTGATTGCGTCGACTATTTTTCTTCTTCTTCCTGTTTTGTGGTTGATTCCATACTATGATTACACCTTTCTTTTTGCATCCTTTACGGGTGATTAAAAGTAACCATAAGTGTGGAAAGGTTGAGGGAATCTGGTTCGGTTTCTTCATTGAGGTGTTAATTGATTAGATGAATTGAGGCCAGAAAACGCCTTGGTGGCCGAGTCTTCCACTTCACAAATTTTGTCAAGAAATATGCATATATACTTTCCACACAAAACTCTTCTCAAGATTAAAGTTATTTAATTCTTATCTTGCTCTTTATCAAGTATAAAAGGAGGGAAATGAAAAAACAATGCACACACACACAAGCAAACAAAATGGCATCCAAATTCTTCTTTTCTTTTCTTGTTTTGTTCCTGTCCCTGCAGTTTAACATATCACATGCTCGATACAAAAGAACCATACCAATTAGGAAATTTATCAGTGCACTCCCAAATGGATCTTCTCCAATTATTATGAACTGCAAGGCGGATGGATATGAGAGGCTCCTATACATTCAAATTGTTAGATAATTATATGTTAAAGGTTACTGTAAATGATACGTACTACTGTTTGTCGATGTTTAGTATAAAGTTTACTTCTGCTCATGCTTTTGAGTCGACAAGAAATAAAGGCCGCGCCACCATCTTTTGGAAGGTGGATTTTGTTAGGAAAATGAATTGAGTGGCTGACTTTGGCATAAATTTGAGTGGGGCCTGATTCTTTATTTTGGAATATCAAGATTGATTTGTGTTCTCTTCTGTGAGAACATCAAAATCACATATTTACTTGTCAAAAATGATGTTCCGGTAAATGAGAAATTGGAGATCAAAGTGTGCCATTGAAAGGAGTTTATGTGTTGGAGGAAAACCAACTGAGGTTTTTCCCACATAGGAAAATAAAGAAAAAATATATATCTTATATAGGATTGCACTTTGAAAATGTGTGATCATGTGTAATATAGAGACTCTCTCGACGTGCACGTACAGGGAGTGCAAATCATGGACCGAAATAGACTTCGGACCTTCAACTTGTATATGGGTGCAACCTGCGCACATGAATGTCAAACCGAAATGACCAAAATTGGCCCCTAAGGAGGGCCTATGTTTTGCCAATTTTTTTCCTCCAACTGACCTTTTAAATTCCAAAATTATTGAAACTCCAATAGTTATTGTCATTATAATACAAGTTAATAACATACTTATAGACAGAATTAACTCACCATTCATGGGTGTTAAGTCTATATATGAGAACCAGTTTTTTCACTATTCCACACAAGAAGCAACACAGTTTCTGCGTAGGTTTTTTTATCTACATACTGCATACTTAGTTTTACAGCTCCTTGCCCGAAATTTTTCTTTTCAGTTTTGATGATTAAGATACTAAGTCAATTCGCCGGAGTAGTTTCAACAATGCTCGAACTCTACTGATTTTTCGTTGTATCCTGTAAAATAGGCGCCCAAACTTAACCTCAAGTACATAGGGCGAGGAAAAGAATATGTTTTAAGGAAACTGTGTTTACCCAGGTCTCATTTTCAAATTACATTTGATTTTTTAGTTACTTGCTTTATAGTAATTTAGATTAACTTGTTTTGTTTTATTGCAATTGACAAAATTATTTAATCTGATATATTTTGGCTAAAATATTCGATAAGCTATTGAAATTTTGGTATCTATGTTCGTTGCATATCCTGTATGTACAAATCCAGTATTTCTATTAGTTGCATATCGTTATGTGCGAATCTGATATTTCTGTTCGTTGCATATCTGGTATGTGCAAATTTGGTATTTCTGTTAGTTGCAAATCCGATATGTGTCCACCCGGCATTTGTTACAGTCACTAAACCTTTTTCCTAATAGTCTTAAAATAGGTTCATAACAGAGAGTTTATTTTGGTTTTATTGAGAACTAATATTTGTCTGATTTTCAGAAATGGCAACCGACATGGATGTGGCTAAAACTGTGGCTACTGAAAATTAGGTTGTGGACTCTGCTGTAACTCAAGGGCCCAATTCTGTTATTGCTCAAATTGTGGCTAGATTGTCAAGTCCTGTTGTGAATCAAACTGTGGCTCGAACAATTGGTCATACAGTTACTGTTCCGATTAATCATGGAAAAAAGACAGAGAAATTCAATGGCTTAAATTTCAAGAGACGGCAGAAGAAAATATTATTTTATCTATCCACTTGAATCTTGCGAGACTCTTGACTGAAACTGCTCCAAAACTCAAAGAGAGTAAGGGAGGTATTCAAGCAATCAATGCATTTGATGATTGGAACCATTCGGATTTTTTGTGCCGAAACTATATCATGAATGGCTTAGTAGATACGCTATACAACGTGTATAGTACGATGAAAACTGCAAAGGACACATTAGTCTTTGGACCAAAAAAATTAAACTGAGGATGTCGGAGTTAAAAAGTTCATTGTTGACTGACTCTTAGATTATAAAATGGTGGACTCAAAAACTGTAATCGGTCAAGTATAAGAATTTTAAATGATTGTTCATGATCTATTCTTGCCGAGGGGATGATTTGAGTGAAACTTTCCAAATAGCTGCAATTATTGAAAAGCTACCTCCAGCGTGGAAAGATTTTAAGAATTATCTTAAACATAAGAGAAAGAAAATGGACGTCGAAGAATTGATTGTTAAACTTCGAATTGAATAACATAAACAAAAGTTTAGAAAAGAAGTGGCTCAATCCTGGTGTTGCTAAAGCCAATGTTGCAGAGCAGTGTCACAGTAATAAGACATACAAAAACAAGTCTGGATCATCCGGTGGCAAATGGACCAAGCAAATATATATCACTAAATATTTCAAATTATATACCATCCATATCAATAAACATATAACAATTGATGAAAAGACATTAGATGCATAGTTTTCTTCTTGTTTATCAACAGGAAATCAAGATCAACCCGCATCAACAAGACAAGATTCTAGATATCTTCAAGAAATCATAAATTGTTGTGAAAATAAAAACATTTAGGGAGCATGGAGGGTTTGGTTTTTTATTTATTTATTTTTTTTCTCCCCACCGATTTGGACCATTTTGGACAATGAGAGATTGGAAAAATCGGTGTTCGCTAGTTTTTCTTGGGCACCATTTATGTGGATAACTCACTAAACCACCCACTTATACAGTTTATTGCCCACTTTCTAGCTCATTTATTCCACTAACTAAGCATGATGGAAGAAGGATTAAGTGGATCTTTTCATTGTCCAGACATGGTTGAATGACCAATGAAAAATGCAAGAGAAAGCAAAATTTACCATACACAATTGTTGACATTATCCACTGGGTCCCTAATTTGAGCGTCGAAGATAACACTCGTACATTTTGTAGGATTTGTTACGGAAGAGAAGAGGAAAATACGGTGAAGCAACTTTTGACCCTAACACTACATGATTTTTCTGAAATTTCTAATTTCAATGAAGATTTAAAACCTATATATTTTAAGTGGATGCTCTACCTTAAAAACGTTTATGGGTATAGGTCGATTAACAATGTTTTTGAAACAATTCCAACATAATAATTAACAAGACAAGCACTAACAAATGAATGTAAGATACTTCCTTCCTAGTTGAGATCTATTGTCTAATTTTTGTTGTTCGTCCAATTAATTATTGACACATTATTTTTAACTAACATGTCATTTCAAATTTACACTCATTAACTTTACCACTAATCCACCAAATTCATGGCATGTTAATTTAAATGATGCGTCAATAATTAATTATGTAGACAGTAAAAAATGGATATCAGATCTCAACTCCTTCTCAAAATAGAACCTACAGTCAAGCGCTACTATCGCGTGTGTATAGTAGAATGCGATGCGCCAAAAACGAATTATAGTGCAAGGAGCCTTTCTAATGAAAGTTCATTTTGCATTTTGGTTACTAATAACACTACGAGCAATGCAACAGTTTAAAAAACAATTCATCTTTTCAATCAATACTTTTTTTGTCACAACCAGCATTGTTAACAATGTTATACAAAAACAGTGTACAAAATAGATTAATTCCAATACATTTTCCCACTATGGCGAATGAAGTTTGTCATGTTAAGTTACCGCCAAGAAAAATTATTAATATTACATATATCTCAATAATTAGCTTAATTTTGTTTTAGAGTTTTGCACAAATCCTTGGCCCCGTTTGGGATGGATTTTGAAAATTGATTTTTTGACCTTTAGAATAAAAGTGGGGTCCACCTGTGAGGAAATAAGTCAAAAATTACGGCTTGAATAGTGAAATAACGGTCAAAAAATTCCCAGGAATTCCAAGAAAATCTTTCTAATTAAGTCTTTATAAAAACAAAAAGATTTTGAGACTCTTAATCAAGGCCCCTTTCATTGAATTTCGCGTATGTTTAGGATAGACCTAAAATGAAATTTAGAGGAGTATATCCACTGTATCGTTACTTAATCAATTGTAGAGAAATATAATTTGTAAATTCAATTTATGATAATAATTCAATCTGAAATGTATACTAATCCGAAGATTTAGTTCCTTCCTTTGTCGGCTGCGCGGGCTGCAATAAAGGCTTGGTGAGTATAGCTCAAAATCGGGTCGAGTTGCTGGACCAAGAGCAATCAACCCATATTTCGTCTAATGAGTAAACCGAACTATATCAACTTTATTAAAAAATAATAATAATAATAACACAAATCCTTATATGTTTGTTTATTTTTTGATATTAAATCAATGTTGATTTATCCTTTAACATGCCTTCTGAAGATGGTAACTCATTTAAGTATACTAATTTTGATTACCTTTAACTAATCATTTTGTATTATATAAATATCAGGTTGGGAAGGGATTCTCTCATTGAGGATTGAAAAAGGTGGATTTCAAGCGCAAGAAAAGTACCATAACAGAACCTTGGGAATTCCACTTGGAAAGGCAATCAATTTAAGATCAGGAGGTGGAAAAAGACAACAGATCTTGTGGCTACACGAGGTAGATCGAAAAGTCTAGTGGAATGTATAGACAATATCTACGACAGCAAATTGTGAGACTGAAAAGATTGACAACGGGTATTAAAGTTTACAGGAATTACAATAGCTGGAAGTAGAGAGAATTGTTAGTATGGAATCGCACTGTAACCCTAATTGACTATAGTGGAGGTAATTTACTTGATCCCAGAATTTTTTTCATATTGGGTTTCTCCGTCAACAAATTGTGCATTGTTTACTGTTTTCCATACTATAACAATTGTGGCATTCAAACATAGGAAAAATGAACTTGTATGTTTAATCATCTAGAAAAATAATTAAAAGTAACTTGTTGCTTTAATTAGTCAATTCCGCACGTAAAGTCGAACTAACCAGTAATCTCAAACGTTAACTTGGTAATTTTAAAAGTTAAAGCAGTGTGAAGCATCACAAAGCCATACTTTCAGAAAAGATAAGATAAAATGCATTATATAGACGAGATAAAGTCTAACGTGGATAAGCTTATATTAAGTTAATAGGCACTGCACACTACAAAAAAGAAAAATATTCAAAATGTTAGGAGAGAGACAAGGAGGGACCAATCAGGTACAAAGAAGACTGTTTCGAGTTAACTTTTACTCATTTTACACTTGATTTAATATATAAAAAATTATAAATTAAGCATTTTGCCTAATCTCTTGCAGATATATTGTTTTTCAACTCGTGATCAAAGTGGTACATCTGATGGTATGGAAATACTTTCAATTTGAGCAGTTCAAGGCAGTGGCGGAGCCAGGACTCAGAATGAATGAAGGCCTAATTTAACTGTAGGAAAATTTATCAAACAAAAAATATATTAATAATAAAAATACAAAATTTAATATATAAAAAATAAAAAATTCCAGGTTCCAGTAGTGGCCACCTTCCTATGCCACTGCCTCAAACACATACTAAGGATTATGAATAACAATAATTTATTTCAATAAATGTACACAAATTTCTATGAATTAACCTTGGTAAGTAATAAAGGGAAGAATCTGCCCCCAAAAGATTCATTACAGTTAAAGCAAAAGAAAAGCAATACGTACATTCACAAGGCATCATGTTCTGGAGAAAGCTCGTGATCTGGTGGTGAAATGACATTTCCTTCTCTGTCGTTTGATTCCATCAGCATTAGAACAACCTGCCTCATCGTTGGCCGATCGAAGGGTGACATGCTTGTGCACAACAAAGCAATTTTTAATACACTAATCATGTGATTAGTAGTTCTTTCATCTTTCAGATTCAAACGGCTATCAAGTATCCCAGTTGACAAAGAATGCTCCCGAATATAATTCCTCACCCATGTGACAAGATCACCTCCTTGTTCTAGAGGCTGTACGGGCATTTTTCCAGTTAGCAACTCCAAGAGGACCACGCCGTAGCTGTAAATATCACATTTTTCTGTAACTTTCATGGTGTACGCATATTCTGCAATGGAAAAAGAAAAAAGGAAAACAAGAGAAAAAACCAACTAATAAGATGGATTCCTAATAACATGGAGAAAGTCTAGTTACTTTTCTAAGAACAACAAAGATGAAATGTTGAACTGGGACACACATGAAAATTAAAAAATCAGCAATAACATTTTGCAATATTCAGTTTTGGAACCTCTCTAATCTATTAAGCGTAGGAACTATTCTTTACATTTTCTTTCTCCTTGACGATATATAGAACAGTATGCTTAGCCAAGCACTGAAGAAACATGCTGAAGCTTTCTTGTCCAAATGGAAAGTCGAATATTTAAAAAATCTGGGAAGTTCAAGCACGATGAAATCTTTTTATTTTTATCCAATTCATTCTACCTAAGTCCATTTAGAAATTGCACCAGACACTAGTTCAAATGTAAAGGCTGAAATGGATTACATTGTTATCATGGTCCAGGGCCTTATCTGTAGGCTAGCTCCAGATTAGTTTTTTACTGCTCAGAAGGACATGAGAGAGAGAGATCATCACTAGATGGAAAATGGAAAATGAAAAATTTTCCTGTTTCATTTTAAAGCTTGAACCAATGATTGCAGATACGTCGCTCTGCCTTCATAAATCATCACATGGTATCGTCCAGCAGTAAAAATAGTCCGTTCAGTTCATAGGTTCTACAAAGGATTCATTGATCATTAGTGAAATATTGAGATGACATTTTCAAGAGAAGGGAGAAGAGAGGCTACAGGACTGCTCCAACATTAGAGCTCTCCTGAAAAGGATCCTTAAAGCATACCAGATCACATTAATGCCAGTCAACTTCACTCTTAAGAATGGGCTATATTAGTTCAGGCAGCTGATTATGCGAGCGAGACATCGACAAAACAATTTTTGCCACCAGATTGGACTATGCCAAATTAAATGTTCGCAACCCACTAAAGAGGATAAGCATATATTACTCAAGATGATCCATGCCAACACTTTCAACTTCAACTCTCGGGACTCCACGTGAATATTCTGGTTACTATTATAGATATGAACACTAATCAATTTTTATTTATGTAGAATTCTAGTTCATTGCCATTATTCATGGTAAAAAGTGCAGGTCACTCAACAAACCTCCCAATGAGAAAAAGACTCAGAGGAGAATGAGAGATCCTAATAAGACCTAGCAAGACCCTTTGAGGGTCCACAGCACAAGACATACCGAGATCCTTTGGGGGTCCAAAGGCAAACTATAAGACCTAGAAGGATTCTTTGGGGTCCACAGGAATCAATAACTTGACGACCATCAGGGTGTTCTCATGCACGAAAGGCCTATACTTGAGGATCACAGCCAAACTATAAGAACTAGTGAGATCACCGACGTTCCAATGCAAACTACAAGGCATAGAGAGAGATCTCCAATGATCTTATGCAAACTATTAGACATAAAGAGATCAAGGATCTCCAAGGATCCCTCACAAACTGTAAGAGTAAGATCTTTATCAGAATTAGACTGATAGAGTCCTGTTAGTATTTTATATACTTTTTGATGAAGATAAAGAATGAATACAGATTTTATTCTGTTACTAATGGAGATTATCTTGGAGTAGAGTGCATATACTGCATTGAAGTTTTACAAGAACTGTGATAACTCAAGATTTTATTTATGTAATTTAATTCACAAAAGATTGAAAATTTCAGATCTCATATCTCATCCTCATGCACTTAAATCAAATACATCATAAACTGGAAATGGACATACCAAGATGTAATTCTGTTCACCCTAAAATGATTGATCCTTTACGAGAGAGAGAAACCAAACGAAAAAATTTTATCCTAAGGCAACCACAAGTTTTGTCGCAAAATGTCACTTGTAATGCAAATAAGTTACTTCTAAAACAGTTCTACAACAAGGAAAGAAAATGTAGTAATAAATGACACCAAAAAAGACGTCTTCAACAAATATTAACTAGATTAAGTAAAAAAAATGAAAACTAGAACAACTGCTACTTCTATAGATGTGGGCTCGACAAATAGAAGAACAATAACAACAGAGCAGAAGAGGCCCTAAAATTAATCAAGTTATCGTAACATGATCACAAAGAGAACTACATAACTTTCTTATAATATCACAAATCTAAACAGCAAAACCAGAAGTACATGACAAACTTGAAAAATACTTAGCCCCCAGTTGGTGTAGATGAAAATTAGATTTTTAGTAGATTTTGATAAAAGTCAATGAAATTTATGATTGAAAGTTTTGGATCATATGAAATGTGAGACTAAAATTAATTGTTGACTTTGACTTGAGACTTTAATTTGATTTTAATCAGGGACTTAATAGTTAAACTGATAAAAGAAACTTGAATAATTACTAAGTTAACGGCCCTTAACTTTTTCCCATTCATCTTCGAGGTTGCGTGAGGAGCATTAAATGGTATCTGGTATCCCCTTTAATGTAAGTGATGATACTTATAGCGTGAAGACTAGTTTATGCACTACTTATGGACAAAATACCTCATACAGTCATTGCATTTCAAATTTTAAGGAAGCAATATACTATTAAGATAAACATGGATATAAAAGACATAGATATCATGCAGCGGGACAAGAGATACCCACCGGGGGCTATGTAACCATATGATCCAGCAACTGCAGACATTGACTTCGACTGAGGCATGTCAATCACTTTTGCCAAACCAAAATCACCAACATGAGCTTCAAACTTGTCATCAAGAAGAATATTATTAGGCTTTATATCACGATGGATGATCTTTGGTCTGCAGTCATGATGTAAATAAGCTAGGCCTTCAGCAGCTCCAAGAGCAATTGAGAACCGTGTTGGCCAGTCTAGGTCACAAGATTCCCCATAAAGAAATTCACCCAAGCTACCCCTTGCCATGTACTCATAAAGAAGGAGATTGGAACCTTGGTGATAGCAAAAGCCAAATAACTTTACAATGTTACGATGCCTAATGTTTCCAAGAGTTAAAATCTCAGCTCGAAAGCTGTTCTCTATGTTATTACCCTCCCTATTAGATGCCAGCTTCTTGACTGCAATTATTTGAGTGGATGGCAAAACTGCTTTATAGACTGTCCCAACTCCTCCCCTTCCAATAATATAATTATCATTAAAATTGTTTGTGGCCTCAACGAGGTCCTGAAAAGTGAACCCCTCTTTTGGACGAAAATAAATATCAGAATCTGGGGATGATGTGCCATTTTCTTCTTGCAATGACGCAGCCATCTCGACTGGATGACGCTTCATAAGATACAGAATAACTACAATTAGAACAAGAGAAACTCCACCAATCACAGCTGCAACCAAAATGATGACCTTTCCTTGAGGAGCATCTGACCTTCTCACACGAGGAGGAATTGTGTCAAAAGATGTAGACCCACTACAATTACCAAGCAGCCCACCACAAAGCCCTTTGTTTCCAATGAAGCTACTGATACTCATGGTCTGAAACAACTGTACAGAAGGCAATGGCCCAGTTAAGTCGTTATATGAGAAGTTGCAGCCCAATAAGCTAGACAGATTTACAAATGTGCCAGGAATTTCACCGCTCAAATGATTGTTGTTGAGCAAGAGAGATTCTAATAAGATAAGGTTTCCAAGCTCAGGTGGTATTCTCCCAGTTAAGTTGTTACAACTAAGATTCAATGCAATTTGCAGGCCTGCAAGATCACCCAACTCCTTTGGTATCTCACCGGATAATAAATTTCCACCCATCTGCAACTCGGTCAAATGTGAAAGATTGCCCAATGCTGCTGGAATATTTCCAGAAAACATATTTTCTGAAACAATAAGACGTTCAAGAAGTGAAAGTGTCCCTAGCTCCTTTGGTATAGCATCGATGAAGCTGTTTTGGCTAAGATCAAGCCTTTGCAGAGCCTTGCAGTGAAAAATTTCCGGTGGGATCCGCCCAGTGAACGAGTTTGATGAAACATTAAAAGAGACAAGCTGGGATAGATTTCCTATCTCCTTCGGCAACTCAGATGTGAATTGATTTCCTGAGAGATCAAGCCTTTGCAACTTTTGGCACTCCCCGACCTCATGAGGCATTGGACCACTGAGCTTGTTCTGACCCAATTCAATAGCAGCAAGTTTTGGCAATTTGCATAAATCAGAAGGAAAGGTCCCAGCCAGTCTGTTACCACTGAGACGAAGTTGTTGCAAAGATATGCAATTAATGACACCAGGCGGGATGTTTCCATACAATTTATTAGACTCAAGATTCAGCAACATCAAGTTAGAATGCCGACAAAGGTGAGGAGGAATTCTTCCAGTGAGGTCATTTTCGGAAAAATCAACTACCCAAAGTCGACTGTAAAGCCCAAAACGTTGAGGTATGCTACCACTCAAAGAATTAGAGAAAAGCAGTAAATGATATAGTTCAGTAAGATACTGAAAGCCAAATGGAATTGGGCCTGTCAAGCGATTAATCGACAAGTCTAACCTCATCAATTTCTTCAAGCTACTAAGCTCATTTGGGATAACCCCAGTAAGCTCATTCTGGAACAAGTATAGTAAATTTAGACTCTTTATCTGAGTTAACTCAGTTGGAATTTCTCCTGACAAATAGTTCTCCGAGAAATCAATTTCAAGTGCCTGAGTAAGATTCCCAATCTCCCTTGGAATTGTTCCATTTAATCCATTCCGGTATAGGTATAACCTTTGCATAGACTTAAGGTTCCCAAGTTCGGCAGGAATCCCGCCGGCAAGATTGTTCTGGTACAAAGCAAGCATCTCAAGATTCGTACAATTTCCAAGTTCCTTAGGTATAAATCCAGAAAACTGGTTCTCCCATAGAATCACTTCTCTTAAGCTCTTGAGCATGCCAAGCTCTTTAGGTAGATTACCTTCTATTCTATTTTGAGCAAGACCAAGAGTTTCCAGGCTTTGACAATAACCAATCCCTGTTGGTAAGCTTCCAGAGATTTCATTCTGACCAGCTCGAAATGTTCTCAAGTTTCTTAAGTTGCCAAGAGACTGAGGCAATGAGCCTGTAAGATTGTTTGTGTACGCCACAAAATTAACAAGTGAAGAAAGTTTCGGTTCATGTATGCATCCTTTATCTGAATGTAAATAAATTATTCTTTTTCTATATTCACTTAAATTTCACGTTGGTTCACATACACGCCCTTTATCTGAATGTATATAAATTATTCTTTTTTCTATATTCACTGATTTAAATTAATTAAACTTCATGTTCATGAATGAATTTGATCGTTCTCTTACAATTCAATTATTTATTTACATGCATGTATAATAATTAACATTCAATTAAATACATATTGAAAAATGAAAAGAATGTATATTGAAATAATTGAATTGTAGTATGGCTAGAATCGTCCAAAATTCAATTAAATACATATTGAAAAACGAAATGAATGTATATTGAAATAGTTGAATTTTAGTAGGGCTAGAATCGTTCAAAAGATGATTCTCCCTCTATGTGATATTTAATATATTATTGATATATGGTTGAAAAAGAATGAAAAATTTTCGATTTATGTATAATATTATTCTATGAAAGATTGTGTGATTGAAAATAAGAGAGATGAAAAAAAAATGAAAAAAAATGAGGGCCAAACGAGGCCATTATAATGAGGCCACATGTTAAGCATCCAAAGGACTTCTTCCATCTACAAATATTCATATTTATTGACATTCAAAAAATGTGAAAATTTTGATTTACGGTCTTGGAAATTCTATCTATAACCCAAAACTCGAATTTTCGTTCATTGTGTCTATTTCACACACTGAAAAATTCAACACCATTTGACTTGAGCATCGAAGTGTCCGAAATCGTCGAACCCTGACTGTGCTACGATCATGTATAATCTAATGCTAGTGTCCAAGTATGGAACTAAAATACGTGCAAACAAGAGAGGAGTGAAGATCTGTTGACAATTGGATTGAACTGATTTGGAGGTCAACAACTGTCATTCTATTTCAGACTCCGTTAAGGTCTGTGTGGTTATGAAATTAACGTCCTAATAGTCTACATAAGCTTTAGCAACGTAAATGTAAGATTTAACGTTAATTTAACTAGCAAGTGACTAAATTGAAACCATTAGAAACTTTAATGAGTGATTTGAAGAAATAAACTTTAAGGAACAACTAGAAATTTTGCTGCAACTTGAAGGAAATGTGTACGTACTTCTAAGGACAAAATATGTTGATATTTGGACTAGAAATGCTAGAAAATAAAATAAAAGAATATGAAGAAAATGTTGCTTACTTAGGAACATTTACATTAATGCCATATAAAGGTATTTTTTTAATGAGATTATATGATCAAATGAAACAGGCATTTTGCCTATTATGAATTCTAGGAGTCTTGCTCTTTTTGGTCTATGGGAAATCCAACAATGGTGGATGAGTATCGTGACCTCGATAAAAATATTCGATAAATTAATAATCTTTTTTAAATAATAAAATTTTCGATCTTGGCTAGAGTTATAGTGTACTAAATTAATAATTTTGCTAATTGTTTAAGATAAAAATTTTATTTAAATTTCTTTAAGGCCTAAAGAAAATATAAAATAATAATTGATTAAATGCTTTAAAATTTTATAATACATACTAAAGAATTTTTTATATGACAACTTTTTTTTTTGATACTATACAAGAGCTTGATCAACCCAGAAACCTAATATTAATTAGTAAGCCAAATAGGAGAGTTTCATTGTGGAAGTCTTATTTTCATGTTATTTTTTAGAATACGGGTTATGCTTTTTTCGTTACATAGAATTTTTTTTGTGAACGATCATGCTATTTTCGTTGCATAGGTTAGCGTTGTTGAAGAGGCTCGACTAGAGCAAACTTGTGATCGTGTGAATCATTTGAACTATAATTTTTTTTTGTGAACTAGCCTAATTCATTTTTCGTCTCTACGTGTGATTAAAGGATCAAACGACATGGATCGGTAAACCAAACCAATCGAACAATAAATAAGATTTAAATTAGGTATTATTGTTAATTATGGGCAAGGATAATTAAATCTATCGCCGTCATTAGAATCTTGAAAACGGTCTTCGTTCAATTCACTGCAATAAAATATGTAATTAATCAATGGAATTGGGTTTGGTAAAGGTTGACAACACGGTCAACGGATGCCAAATTAATTATGCATTTTTAACTTCTTTTCAAAAGATATCCATAATTTAATGATTTGATGTGAAATTCATTATGAATCGTGTGATACCATGTATTGAGGCCTAGAACTTATCCAATGACTGGTCATATACGCGTCGTGGAATTAAATTTTTTATAACTTCAAGAACGTAAGATGAGGTGGTCCTTCTCTCAATAAAATAAACAATAATTCGATCAAATTGATTGAGTCCACTAAGTGATTATTTCTTTTAGAAGTATAGATAGGGTAGAAAATTAGGGTTGAATTTTCTAATATTTCACTTATAGTTATAGATTTCCAACCTTGAAATTTGAGGTTTTGGATTCTTAAACTATTTAAGTAAGTGAATTTAGATCTCACGTTATGAATCCAGTGTATGCAAATTGAAATTTATCGTGAATTTTGTTGAATTGAAATGAAATGTTAACGGTTTAATGATTTTGCCATTTAACTTTGAGTCATGTGAAGATCACATGCAATTTTAATGTTAAACATTGACAATGTCGATAACGTATCAACCTAGGCCCACATATCTAAATAGGTTAGGGATTTGAGATCTCACTTTCAAAATTTAAGAAATCATAATTGGTCAACAACACAACGTCAAATGTTGGGAAATTCGTCAATATATATATATATTTTTTCTATTATATCACTTTTCTCCATATACAATTAAAAAAAAAAAAATCTAATTTTACATTGAGAATTTGAAGTTTTTACATTTAGGTTCAATTTGGAATTGATTTTAAATGTCTACTTCTAATTGTCAAAGAAACAATCAGAGGTTATTTTAGATGTTTGACAAATTTTTGAAAAATAAATTATAGAAAAGTTTGTACCATCTAATAGGAGATTTTGAGAAGCATCCAATGGGTAATTTATCATATTTAGCTTTAGGTAATTATATTCACACCACATTTTTTATTGGTTATATCACATTTTAATTGGAAGTAAAGTCCTCAATCTTTGTTCATGGTTTATTTATGCTCTTAACTCTTTTCGATGCATTTTCATCTTCAATCTTCAATTAATTAGCACATCTCATCTATTATGACTGTTTTCGTCCAGACGTCCATTGGAAAGCTTAAAATAACTTATTTTCATTGTAATTTAAAATAAATAAATAAAATTGCCGCAAAATACTTTTCACTCATTTCAAAGTACTAAACATATATTTTGAAAGAAATAATTATCAAGAACAAAATTTACTAATCAATGAAGGGTTATGAATATAAGAATTTGACAAAAAAATTTAAGGACATAAATTTTACAATGAGAAAATTTGGGAGTCTTAAATGCAATTAAAATGTGGTGCAACTATTAAAAACTATGGTGTAGATATTATCACCCTGTGCTTTATCTTTTCCATTTATCCATTATCATAATATCAATTTTAACCCTAATTAATTAAAGTAATTCATTTTATATCCTACACTTATCAGTATTTCAACAATAAAGAATCTTCCATCCAAAGATAATTTAAATTTATTTTATAGTTTTCCTATTTAATGAACATGGAAAAATTGAGAAATCGAATCTAGCAAGTTTGATGAACAAAAGATAATTCCGTCTGAATATATTTCAACTATACGGATTATACTTTTTATTTTGTAATTTTATAAATTTCGAGATTTAATAGATTTTATTTTTTAAATTTTAAATAATTATAGTGAATACATGGTCTTAAAAAGTATTGGGCCCTGCGTGCTTGACAACCCCGTGGACGTCCTGGGGTTGTCCATAGAGATGGCAATTTGAACCGTCAAAACCGAAAATCGCGATTAACCGAACCGAATGGAGGAAAAAAATCGAACCGATGGTGCAATGGGGTGGATATGGTTTTGATTTTAATGAACCGGTTCGTAATGGTGCGGTATGGTATTTACGTCGTCGAACCGAAACCGAACCGATTACCCGCTAAAAAAAAAAAAATTGAATTGATAATGGGCTTTACACTACTTTTCTATCCAAATCAAAACAAAATCCCTCCCCTCCTCATTACATCTACCTGACTCATTCGGCCAGTCTACTTACCATTAGCCCATAATAGCATTAGTATGACTGTATATAAATACAAACCCTTCTCTCCACAACCACAAACTCACGCACGGCTCCATTGCCTCTACGGTTCAAATCGTCGTCGCCTTCGAAAATTTGTTACATTTGTTAGTCATTCTATTACTGCTGATCATGTAAAAACAGAGTTCGATGTTTTTCTAGACGTGCTAATATTGCCAAGGATGAATAGGAATCAACTTTAAATGCTGATCTATGCTAATAAGACTTGTAGGGAAGAATGCATCAAGTAACTTCGATGCACAACAATTAAGAATGAAGGAAAAGTTTAGTATTATTATATTTATAATATTGTTTGTTAAATTTGTTACAATTGAAAATTAGGATAATGCTTGCATTTACGTTTGGAATATTGTTTGATAATGTTTATATTTTCGTTTGGAATATTGTGTTTTTGTTTTCATTAACTTTTTTCATAAATTTTTTTATATCAATTTGACGGATGAACCTATAAAAAATAATTTATTTTCGTGGTTATTAACCGAACCGAACCGTGCCGAACCGAGATAAAAATCGAACCGAATCGAATCGATTTACGTGGTTATGGTGAAGTTATGGTATGGTCAAAAATTTGGTGGTGCGGTTATGGTTTTGGCCGAACCGACCCATAACCGAACCGTTGCCAACCCTAGTTGTCCAAAGGGCTTTCCCAAAAGTATTTGATAACATATTTGCTATTGTAAAAGTAAAATGAAAAGTCTACATGTATATAATTATTGTACATAATGATCTCCATAATGTAATGTGGTAATCATCCGATTGTTGATATGAAAGTGTGAAATTTGAATTAAAGGTTGGATCCAGTGCCAACACCATTATGTAAATAATTATGTACATATAGTACTTCCCAAAGTAAAAATAATGACGGCTAGTTTTGGGGACAGGAAGTAAGGAATAAGAATGACGGAGGGGAGAGTTTTATTTTTATTTTTTTATTTTTAACTCTTTTCTATTCACATTCATTGGTTTATTTTCTCTATTTTCAAAAGTGTAATGATCATTTTACCAAAAAATAATTTTTTTTTAAGAATAATTTTATTCAAAATCGATCACTATAACAGTCGCCCTACATGACATACATATAGCAGGTGGCTATTTAATGTACGAGTCAATAAAAAACTAAAATATTAATGTATCAAATAATCACTTGTCGTATATATGTCACATAGAGTTACTATCGTAATGAACGATTACGAATAGCATTACTTTTTTTTTTTATTAACGGCCATGTGGATCCAAAACCATTAAATAGAGATTCAAGTGCTACAAACTTAAAATGATAGGGACTCAAAATGCCAAGAAAGAAATGTTAGATACCCAAAAGATAGATCATCCATATATAAGTACTCTGCTCTGCAATTTCTTATAACAATTCCATTCTAAGTTGTTGGAGTAAACTCTACAGTCTACATCAAGCCTACAAGGCCGTATAAAGGATTACTTAGCCAGTTCCAAGAAAAATAGGCCACCTTACTTGTAAAGGAAAAAAGTTTGATTATAACATGAATTGCTTGTAGTGTCACATGCATGCAACAATTTTTTAAAAAACAAATTTAAGTGACACAACCTTGTAATGTGGGATTTGACTATTGAACTCTCATGAACAGAAATCGAACCTCCATGATAGATGTAAGATAATAAGGATCTGTTTGACTGACTTCAATTCCAATGTCACATTCGATAAATTCGTTTTTTATTTTGACTATTTGATACGAAAGTGAAAATGAAATTCGAATTCTAATTTACAAACACTTAAAGCATATTTTTTGGCCAATTGAGTGAAAAATGCATTCATATGGTTTTTGTGAGTTTTTCTTTTTCAACTTACATGGAATTTGTTTACTTTTTTTACTTTTGCAATCAAACGGGGCCTAAATTTATTTCTTGAATTTCATCTAATAACCATAAAGAATCTATCAAAAATGAGAATAAAAGAGAATTGATAATCCATTGTTCGTGCATGGAAAATCAATACGATTGAATAATGAATACTAGACCATTTGTTAGGACAAAAAAAATTTTCAACAAGACTTTCATTCTTCTAGTTCTTTGATCATTAAGGAAGACTCTGTTTTCGTACTAAATGTGAAAGTGCCTTTTTTTTCTTTTAAGTTCTTGAATCCCATCTTTTAATTCCAGTATTTAATGAAAAAAATAATATTATAATTATTAATTAATTGCATGAAAATTTCTACTATTGTAAATTAATAATGATATGAAGCATAGGGCAGCTACAAATTACAAGGCATTGAATTGTTATAATATTGCGGGATAACTAAGTCTCTGGCCCTTGGAAGCCACGAAGTGCTACGTTTGACTTTACATTTTATACCTTCTTTACTGTTTGACCTCCATTCAAAAGAGATTTTTAGAAGAAATGAGGTTTGGAATAATAATTTTTTTTATATATAAAATTTGTGGTTAAAAAATAAGAAAAAATTACGGTTTACTTGCATAATATTTTATTATGAGAATGTGTAGTTGAAAATGAGTTTAAGAGAAAAAATATATTCACAAAAATGATTGTCATACAAGAGTTTAGTATACTGTGATACAAGAGTTTAGTATACTGTGAAATTATTTATGAGTATGCACATTGATAGATTGACTAATTGGGTTCAAGAGTCAAAATCTCCACCTCATCTAGAGGTATTAGAACAAGCGGTCGCTACGTATAGCGGCAGCCAGGTGTTTGAAAAGCCCTGCCAAACCATGACTCGGCTCATATAGATAAATTAGTCTCGTGTACTAGACAATGGAGGTACGCGTTAGAACGAATTAATCTAAAGGTAAAAGGGCAAAAGTGGGCATTGCATAAAGTCAAGTTCCGAACTTATGGCGTCATGGTTATGGTTTTCTTAAAAAAAATTAAATCGTATGAGAAAGAAAATCAATTTAGTCCAAGACCAATAGGCTAGGATTATCAAAAACTATAAATAAAGTTAGGTATAAGTACATTGTATCGTGTTACTATCACTTTAAAAATAAATAGTTTTTGCCATCTGTACAGAAAATGACTTCACAGAAACCATACAAACACTCACATTCAACCCTTGCTGTATGTACAGACTCTCTCAAATAAATAATGGGAGTACACTAGTGTACAACTCCCTATTCAATCTCATGTGCCTCCCAACATATATAGGGATATGTTATTTGGAGTCTTGGACCCATAATCTCTCTAGCATTTTATAATAGACTATGATTTAAAAATGTAGTTTAGGTTCGATTTCGTAGTTTGACAGTTTATACTTACAGCGCTCGCTCAAATCCATATTCATAATCTTAATCAAATTAAAATTGGCACTTGTCTGTTGATAAAATTCTAAAGATGTACTGTAATTGGCTTTTTTATTTATTTATATTTGCCTTCAACACATGCACTAATGTATAAATTGAATTTACATTTTATTAATGGCCTAACATGTGTTTATGAAACTAGAAATTTGTAAATTTTCACCTTGAGAACGTGATGATTGTGCACGACAAGAATAAAACACCAAGGAAAAAGAAATATGAACTTCAGGTCATTAAATACGAAAATTTTCCAAAATTGCAAAGGAAAAAAGTTGTTTATATTTCAAATAAATTCTGGAAATCGAAAAGCTACAAAAACTCACTACCCATTATCTGAAAAATAAAATAAATTAAAGAGTCACAATAAACCAAAATGACGAAATTGTTTTATTTGCTTAAATAAGAACTACATGTTAGAGAATAAGCTGCAGATATATTTTTCTATTTGAACTATATTATTGACACAATATGATGGCCTGGTCTACTCTTTATTTAAAATTAAGCTTGTAATTCGAGAGTACAATTCTAATGAATTAACATTACACATATGAGATTGGAATCAATAAATAGTAGGAAGATCGTAGTTTCTTTGAGATTGTGTTGCATTTTAGAAGATCTTGTTATCGAAGGCAAATCTAGTTATCAATATTACACAGAGAGACTTTTCTAGGAATGTCAATCGACATGAACTGATCATCTGTTCGGCAACCTAGCTCATGAGAGGTCGCCCCACAGGTGGCTCGATTCGTCCCACCACAACCCATGGGCCAATCCAGCAAGTAAAGTCGACGGGCTTCCCAAGCTGGCCCATGTGTACTTATTTTCTCGAAATCTCAAAAATTTCACCAAATAGAGCGAGTTATAAAATTATAACGCACTACATAATCCTAATTCAATTCCAACGAAAGGATAACTATCTTTTAAAACCCTTTGCTTCCAATGTTATCTTCTTCTCTTTTCCCAGAACTTTCAAATCAAACACAAAAAACTTCATAATTAAGGTACCTAAAAGTTTCAATGAGCCCACAATACACCATAACGAGAGTAAAATCCAACTCATTGCCACGAAAAAGTATACACGAAAAAGTATACACAGTTTTGCTTTCCATGTCCCTTTCTATTGCAACTCAAAATTTCTTTTACTTCTTTCCTTCTTTATACTACTTTCACAAAGTTTATTGACTACTAATACCCCATCCCATCCATTTGAAAATCTTGGTTCAAACTCTTTGCTATTCGGGACGATATGCTAGCTGCAAACTAAATTCACATCCGTAAAGCGTTCTTTAATTTCCCATCACCACAATCTCCAAAAATATCAACCTGAAATGGAGATATAACAATACTTCTTCCTCTTCAATGTGTAAATGGCAACACCAGTCCAAGTATCATGCAAGTGATAGAGCATATTAAATGTGATTTATTTTCTTACTTTTAAGGTGATATATCAATTAATGACATTTGCACGCCACCTATAAATAGGTGTTTAGCACCAGTGCCGTTAAATAACATTATCCTTACAAAAAAAAGTAGTTGCTTACACTAGAAAGCAGCTTATGCGGGACAAAAAGGCAATAAATACGTTGCAACACGAGCACAATGGCTACATAAAACAGCGCAAAATCAAATATACGACCCTTTCGGGTGAAGAGAAAGAACAAGAACCAAGAAGTGAAGATATTATACCCCATGAGAAACACCTAATGAGTTGCAAGAATTAAAAAAAAAAAAAAAAAAAAGACATCAAAACACGAGCCGGCTCGGCTCGGTAATGCCCGAGCCAAAAGCTCGGGTCGAGCTTTATTTTTTTGAGTCGAGCCAGGTCGGCTCGGCTCGGGCAAAAAAAAGCCCGTATTGAAAAAAGCTCGAGCCGAGCATGAGCCGGGAGTTTCGACTCGCGAGTCGACTTGGCTCGACTCTTTTACACCCCTAAATTAGGCCAACAAAGCGTTAATTTTTTTATCCATTCTTATGGTTCAAATGGTGGGGTTTGAAGCAATTAAATTAAGCATGCTACTCTATTTATATTTTCCAGCATTCTAATTCCCTTTTAGGATTCTTATTTAATTTTTGTTATATTTGTTAATATAATGAATACTTAATTTTAAAGAAAATTATTGAGACGAATTTCCCCTCTATATTTATATATAAAAAAAAAATGAAAAACCCATATTTATAACTAACAAAACACACACTTTACTCTTGAGCAAATTCTTGACATGAATATAAGTTTTGTGGGCTATTCAATTATTCTAGGAGTAAATAAATTATTCATCAATTACTATAAGAGTAGATAAATTATTCAAGCTCATGTACTCTTATTAATTTTCAATATTATTCATTTAATCTATGATATAACACCCTTTGTCTAAATGTATATAAATTATTATATTCTATATCTATTAATTCAAATTAATTAAATTCCATGCTGGTTCATGTATGCATCCTTTATCTGAATGTAAATAAATTATTCTTTTTCTATATTCACTTAAATTTCACGTTGGTTCACATACACGCCCTTTATCTGAATGTATATAAATTATTCTTTTTTCTATATTCACTGATTTAAATTAATTAAACTCCATGTTCATGAATGAATTTGATCGTTCTCTTACAATTCAATTATTTATTTACATGCATGTATAATAATTAACATTCAATTAAATACATATTGAAAAATGAAAAGAATGTATATTGAAATAATTGAATTGTAGTATGGCTAGAATCGTCCAAAATTCAATTAAATACATATTGAAAAACGAAATGAATGTATATTGAAATAGTTGAATTTTAGTAGGGCTAGAATCGTTCAAAAGATGATTCTCCCTCTATGTGATATTTAATATATTATTGATATATGGTTGAAAAAGAAGGAAAAATTTTCGATTTATGTATAATATTATTTTATGAAAGATTGTGTGATTGAAAATAAGAGAGATGAAAAAAAATGAAAAAAAATGAGGGCCAAACGAGGCCATTATAATGAGGCCACATGTTAAGCATCCAAAGGACTTCTTCCATCTACAAATATTCATATTTATTGACATTCAAAAAATGTGAAAATTTTGATTTACGGTCTTGGAAATTCTATCTATAACCCAAAACTCGAATTTTCATTCATTGTGTCTATTTCACACACTGAAAAATTCAACACCATTTGACTTGAGCATCGAAGTGTCCGAAATCGTCGAACCCTGACTGTGCTACGATCATGTATAATCTAATGCTAGTGTCCAAGTATGCAACTAAAATACGTGCAAACAAGAGAGGAGTGAAGATCTGTTGACAATTGGATTGAACTGATTTGGAGGTCAACAACTGTCATTCTATTTCAGACTCCGTTAAGGTCTGTGTGGTTATGAAATTAACGTCCTAATAGTCTACATAAGCTTTAGCAACGTAAATGTAAGATTTAACGTTAATTTAACTAGCAAGTGACTAAATTGAAACCATTAGAAACTTTAATGAGTGATTTGAAGAAATAAACTTTAAGGAACAACTAGAAATTTTGCTGCAACTTGAAGGAAATGTGTACGTACTTCTAAGGACAAAATATGTTGATATTTGGACTAGAAATGCTAGAAAATAAAATAAAAGAATATGAAGAAAATGTTGCTTACTTAGGAACATTTACATTAATGCCATATAAAGGTATTTTTTTAATGAGATTATATGATCAAATGAAACAGGCATTTTGCCTATTATGAATTCTAGGAGTCTTGCTCTTTTTGGTCTATGGGAAATCCAACAATGGTGGATGAGTATCGTGACCTCGATAAAAATATTCGATAAATTAATAATCTTTTTTAAATAATAAAATTTTCGATCTTGGCTAGAGTTATAGTGTACTAAATTAATAATTTTGTTAATTGTTTAAGATAAAAATTTTATTTAAATTTCTTTAAGGCCTAAAGAAAATATAAAATAATAATTGATTAAATGCTTTAAAATTTTATAATACATACTAAAGAATTTTTTATATGACAACTTTTTTTTTTAATACTATACAAGAGCTTGATCAACCCAGAAACCTAATATTAATTAGTAAGCCAAATAGGAGAGTTTCATTGTGGAAGTCTTATTTTCATGTTATTTTTTAGAATACGGGTTATGCTTTTTTCGTTACATAGAATTTTTTTTGTGAACGATCATGCTATTTTCGTTGCATAGGTTAGCGTTGTTGAAGAGGCTCGACTAGAGCAAACTTGTGATCGTGTGAATCATTTGAACTATAATTTTTTTTTGTGAACTAGGCTAATTCATTTTTCGTCTCTACGTGTGATTAAAGGTAAAAATGATCAAACGATATGGATCGGTAAACCAAACCAATCGAACAATAAATAAGATTTAAATTAGGTATTATTGTTAATTATGGGCAAGGAGAATTAAATCTATCACCGTCATTAGAATCTTGAAAACGGTCTTCGTTCAATTCACTGCAATAAAATATATAATTATTCAATGGAATTGGGTTTGGTAAAGGTTGACAACACGGTCAACGGATGCCAAATTAATTATGCATTTTTAACTTCTTTTCAAAAGATATCCATAATTTAATGATTTGATGTGAAATTCATTATGAATCGTGTGATACCATGTATTGAGGCCTAGAACTTATCCAATGACTGGTCATATACGCGTCGTGGAATTAAATTTTTTATTACTTCAAGAACGTAAGATGAGGTGGTCCTTCTCTCAATAAAATAAACAATAATTCGATCAAATTGATTGAGTCCACTAAGTGATTATTTCTTTTAGAAATATAGATAGGGTAGAAAATTAGGGTTGAATTTTTTTAATATTTCACTTAGGGTGTGTTTGATTGACATGGAAAATATCACATAAAAAAGAAAACGTTTTCCATCTTTTGTGGAAAATAAAAACTACCTCTACCCAGGAAAAATATTTTCCTTAAAAACAAGGAAAATTAGGCATATTTTCAAAAGTTGGAAAATGTTTTCCATGAAAAAAATAGCAATCAAACACTCCAAATAGAAATTTGGGTGGAAAACTGATATTTTCCATGGAAAATAAATGTAATCAAACACACTCTTATAGTAATAGATTTCCAACCTTGAAATTTGATGTTTTGGATTCTTAACCTATTTAAATACGTGAATTTAGATCTCACGTTATGAAACTGGTGAATGCAAATTGAAATCTATCGTGAATTTTGTTGAATTGAAATGAAATGTTAAGTGGTTCAACGATCTTGTCATTTAGTTTTGAGTCATGTGAAGATCACAGGCAATTTTAATGTTAAACATTGACAATTTCGATAACGTGTCAACCTAGGCTCACGTATCTAAATAGGTTAGGGATTTGAGATCTCACTTTCAAAATTTAAGGAGTCATAACTGGTTAACCACACTACGTCAAATGTTGGGAAATTCGTCAATAATTTTTTCTCTTATATCACTTTTCTCCATATACAATTAAACAAAAAATTCTAATTTTACATTGAGAATTTAAAGTTTTTACATTTAGGTTCAATTTGGAATTGATTTTAAATGTCTACTTCTAATTGTCAAAGAAACAATCAGAAGTTATTTTAGATGTTTGACAAATTTTTGAAAAATAAATTATAGAAAAGTTTGTACCATCTAATAGGAGATTTTGAGAAGCATCCAATGGGTAATTTATCATATTTAGCTTTAGGTAATTATATTCACACCATATTTTTTATTGGTTATATCACATTTTAATCGGAAGTAAAGTCCTCAATCTTTGTTCAATGGTTTATTTATGCTCTTAACCCTTTTCGATCATTTTTATCTTCAATCTTCAATTAATTAGCATACCTCATCTATTATAACTGTTTTCGTCCAGACGTCCATTGGAAAGCGTAAAATAACTTATTTTCATTGTACTTTAAAATTAAAAAAAATTGCCACAAAATACTTTTCACTCATTTCAAAGTACTAAACATGTATTTTGAAAGAAATAATTATCAAGAACAAAATTTAATCAATGAAGGATTTTGAATATAAGAATTTGACAAAAAAAAAAAAAAAAAAAGTTAAGGACATAAATTTTACAATGAGAAAATTTAGGAGTCTTAAATGCAATTAAAATGTGGTGCAACTGTTAAAAAATATGGTGTAGATATTATTACCCTCTGCTTTATCTTTTCCATTTAAGCATTATCATAATATCAATTTTAACCCTAATTAATTAAAGTAATTCATTTTATATCCTACACTTATCAGTATTTCAACAATAAAGAATCTTCCATCCAAAGATAATTTAAATTTATTTTATACTTTTCCTATTTAATGAACATGGAGAAATTGAGAAATCGAATCTAGCAAGTTTGATGAACAAAAGATAATTCCGTCTGAATATATTTCAACTATACGGATTATACTTTTTATTTTGTAATTTTATAAATTTCGAGATTTAATAGATTTTATTTTTTAAATTTTAAATAATTATAGTGAATACATGGTCTTAAAAAGTATTGGGCCCTGCGTGCTTGACAACCCCGTGGACGTCCTGGGGTTGTCCGGCTTTCCCAAAAGTATTTGATAACATATTTGCTATTGTAAAAGTAAAATGAAAAGCCTACATGTATATAATTATTGTACATAATGATCTCCATAATGTAATGTGATAATCATCCGATTGTTGATATGAATGTGTGAAATTTGAATTAAAGGTTGGATCCAGTACCACATATAATTATGGACACCATTATGTAAACAATTACGTACATATAGCACTTCCCAAAGTAAAAATAATGACGGCTAGTTTTGGGGACAGGAAGTAAGGAATAAGAATGAAGGAGGGGAGAGTTTTATTTTTATTTTTAACTCTTTTCTATTCACATTCATTGGTTTATTTTCTCTATTTTCAAAAGTGTAATGATCATTTTACCAAAGAATAATTTTTTTTAAGAATAATTCTATTCGAAATCGATCATTATAACAGTCGCCCTACATGACATACATATAGTAGGTGGCTATTTGATGTACGAGTCAATAAAAAAACTACAATATTAATGTATCAAATAATCACTTGTTGTATATATATCACATAAAGTTACTGTTGTAATGAACGATTACAAATAGCATTACTTTTTTTTTTTTAATGGCCATGTGGATCCAAAACCATTAAATAGAGATTCAAGTGCTACAATCTTAAAATGATAGGGACTCAAAATGCCAAGAAAGAAATGTTAGATACCCAAAAGATAGATCATCCATATTTAAGTACCCTGGTCTACAATTTCTTATAACAATTCTATTCTGAGTTTTTTGGAGTAAACTCTACGTCAAGCCTACAAGGATTACTTAGCCAGTTCCAAGAAAAATAGGCCACCTTACTTGTAAAGGAAAAAAGTTTAATTAGAATATGAAGTGCTTGTAGAGTCACATGCATGCAACAATTTTTTAAAAAACAAATTTAAGTGACACAACCTTGTAATATGGGATTTGACAATTGAATTCTCATGAACAGAAATCGTAACTCCAAAATAGATGTAAGATAATAAGTATCCTTTTGATTGGTTTCAATTCTATGGAAAATGTTATATCTGATAAATTTGTTATCGACTTTGACCGTTTGATACGAAAGTGGAAACGAAGTTCAAATTTTAAGGTATAAACACTTAAAGCGTGTTTTTGACCAATTGAATGGAAAATATATTCCTATGATTTTGGTGAGGTTTCCTTTTTCAACTTACATGAAATTAGTTTACCTTTTTTACCTTCGCAATCAAACGGGGACAAAATTTATTTCTTGAATTTCATCTAATAACCATAAAGAATCTATCAAAAATCAGAATAAAAGAGAATTGATAATCCATTGTTCGTGCATGGAAAATTAATACGATTGAATAATGAATACTAGACCATTTGTTAGGACAAAAAATTTTCAACAAGACTTTCATTCTTCTAGTTCTTTGATCATTAAGGAAGACTGTTTTCGTACTAAATGTGAAAGTGCCTTTTTTTCTTTTAAGTTCTTGAATCCCATCTTTTAATTCCAGTATTTAATGAAAAAAAATAATATTATAATTATTAATTAATTGCATGAAAATTTCTACTATTGTAAATTAATAATGATATGAAGCATAGGGCAGCTACAAATTACGAGGCATTGAATTGTTATAATATTGTGGGATAACTAGGTCTCTGGCCCTTGGAAGCCACGAAGTGCTACGTTTGACTTTACATTTTATACCTTCTTAACTGTTTGACCACCATTAAAAAGAGATTTTTAGAAGAAACGAGGTTTGGAATAGTGATTTTTTTTATATATAAAATTTGTGATTAAAAAATAAGAAAAATTTACGGTTTACTTACATAATATTTTATTATGAGAACGTGTAGTTGAAAATGAGTTTAAGGGAAAAAAATTCGCAAAAATAATTGTCAAACTAGAGTTTAGTATACTGTGAAATTATTTATGAATATGCTCATTGATAGATTGACTAATTGGGTTCAAGAGTCAAAATCTCCACCTCATTTAGAGGTATTAGAACAAGCGGTCGCTACGTCTAGCGGCAGCCAGGTGTTTGAAAAGCCCTGCCAAACCATGACTCGGCTCATATAGATAAATTAGTCTCATGTACTAGACAATAGAGGTACGCGTTAGAACGAATTAATCTAAAGGTAAAAGGGCAAAAGTGGGCATTGCATAAAGTCAAGTTCTGAACTTATGGCGTCATGTTTATGGTTTTCTAAAAAAAAAAAAATTAAATCGTCTGAGAAAGAAAATCAATTTAGTTGAATACCAAAAGGCTAGGATTATCAAAAACTATAAATCATGTTAGGTACAAATACATTGTATCGTGTTACTATCACTTTAAAAATAAATAGTTTTTGTCATCTGTACAGAAAATGACTTCATAGAAACCATACAGACACTCACATTCAACCCTTGCTGTATGTACAGACTCTCTCAAATAAATAATGAGAGTACACTAGTATACAACTCCCTATTCAATCTCATGTGCCCTCCAACATATATAGGGATATGTTATTTGGAGTATTGGACCCATAATCCCTCTAGCATTTTATAATAGACTATGATTTAAAAATGTAGTTTAGGTTCGATTTCGTAGTTTGACAGTTTATACTTACAGCGCTCGCTCAAATCCATATTCATAATCTTAATCAAATTAAAATTGGCACTTGTCTGTTGATAAAATTCTAAAGATGTACTGTAATTGGCTTTTTTATTTATTTATATTTGCCTTCAACACATGCACTAATGTATAAATTGAATTTACATTTTATTAATGGCCTAACATGTGTTTATGAAACTAGAAATTTGTAAATTTTCACCTTGAGAACGTGATGATTGTGCACGACAAGAATAAAACACCAAGGAAAAAGAAATATGAACTTCAGGTCATTAAATACGAAATTTTTCCAAAATTGCAAAGGAAAAAAGTTGTTTATATTTCAAATAAATTCTGGAAATCGAAAAGGCACAAAAACTCACTACCCATTATCTGAAAAATAAAATAAATTAAAGAGTCACAATAAACCAAAATAACGAAATTGTTTTATTTGCTTAAATAAGAACCACATGTTAGAGAATAAGCTGCAGATATATTATTCTATTTGAATTATTCTATTTGAACTGTATTATTGACACATATGATGGCCTACTCTTTATTTAAAATTAAGCTTGTAATTCGAGAGTACAATTCTAATGAATTAACATTACACATATGAGATTGGAATCAATAAATAGTAGGAAGATCGTAGTTTCTTTGAGATTGTGTTGCATTTTAGAAGATCTTGTTATCGAAGGCAAATCTAGTTATCAATATTACACAGAGAGACTTTTCTAGGAATGTCAATCGACATGAACTGATCATCTGTTCGGCAACCTAGCTCATGAGAGGTCGCCCCACAGGTGGCTCGATTCGTCCCACCACAACCCATGGGCCAATCCAGCAAGTAAAGTCGACGGGCTTCCCAATCTGGCCCATGTGTACTTATTTTCTCGAAATCTCAAAAATTTCACCAAATAGAGCGAGTTATAAAATTATAACGCGCTACATAATCCTAATTCAATTCCAACGAAAGGATAACTATCTTTTAAAACCCTTTGCTTCCAATGTTATCTTCTTCTCTTTTCCCAGAACTTTCAAATCAAACACAAAAAACTTCATAATTAAGGTACCTAAAAGTTTCAATGAGCCCACAATACACCATAACGAGAGTAAAATCCAACTCATTGCCACGAAAAAGTATACACGAAAAAGTATACACAGTTTTGCTTTCCATGTCCCTTTCTATTGCAACTCAAAATTTCTTTTACTTCTTTCCTTCTTTATACTACTTTCACAAAGTTTATTGACTACTAATACCCCATCCCATCCATTTGAAAATCTTGGTTCAAACTGTTCGCTATTCGGGACGATATGCTAGCTGCAAACTAAATTCACATCCGTAAAGCGTTCTTTAATTTCCCATCACCACAATCTCCAAAAATATCAACCTGAAATGGAGATATAACAATACTTCTCCCTCTTCAATGTGTAAATGGCAACACCAGTCCAAGTATCATGCAAGTGATAGAGCATATTAAATGTGATTTATTTTCTTACTTNAATGTTTGCTCTAAATTCTTATAGGTGATAGGTGTATCAAGTATTAAAATTTTATTGATTTAATCAATTACGTATTTAGTTCCCGAAATATTATATCGGGAGTTCATTGCGCATGCTAAACGAAATAACATAGGCGGTTCTTCCCAATATTTTCTAAACTTTAATTTCATAGCAATTAAAATTTCACTAAAAGCAGGATAATTTTTATATTTATGGAATGTTCTTGCAATTATATAAAGGCGTTCAAACGCCATACAACTTGTGGGATAATAAACGCCGGATAAAATCTTTGTGGTCTTATAAAAAGATGTCAAAAATCGTTTAACTTTCAAAACTAAAATCCAATCGGATTTATTTAACATACCATCGTCATCACTTCAAACATGTCTATTGTTATACAAGTCAGTTATTAAATTTTCGAAACCTTTACATGATTTTAATAGCAAGTATGTAGAGTTCCATCTATGACCTACGTCGCTAACAAATGTTTTAGCAGTCATCACCCCTAGTTCGGCACAAAAATCTTCAAATGCTTATTTTCTACTAGGAGGAATCGTAATATATACCAATGCATTCCTAATCCTTTGAAGTTCATCCTTTATATGTTTTAAATTATCTTGCACAATTAAATTCAAAATATGACACACATAACGAATATAAAACAAATACCCACCAAAATCAGGTTGAAATGTCCTATACAATTTATCGACGACTGCCTTATTAACACTAGCATTATCAAAAGTAAAAGATCGAATTTTACTCTCACAATGATATTCTCTAACAATACTGATAATAGCATTATACATATTATTATCATTGTGAGGAAATTCAATAATTCTAAAGTAATAATTTTCTTATGCATGCACCAAAGTGGGTCTATATAGTGTGCAGTTGCAGCTATATATGCTCTTTTATTAACCACTTCCCATATATCAGAAATTAAGGATATAACACCCCTATATTGTTACAAATCCATAAGTAATTGTTGTTTTGAATCATTGAAATAATATATTGTATCGGCACAAAGAGTGTTTCGACTTACCCCAACGTACCTCGGTTGTGGATATTCGTTCACGAACGAGACGAAGTGTTGGTTGTCTACAATAGCCAGAGGCAACTCAGTGGCAGCAACAAATTTCACCATTCCAGTTCGAATCTCGTCCTCCGAATACACCCACGTAGAAAGGGGTGAAGTTGTAGAACCAACGCCTGGACTACCGAATTATAATTGTGTTTGA
>NW_019239996.1:0-1796 GCF_002742605.1 Olea europaea var. sylvestris
GTTTTTTTTTTTTTTTTTTTAACCAAAGAAACTGTATTTTTATTATTTTTAATAAGAAGAATAGCCAGAGAAGAAAGAAAATATTTCTTTTCGTAAAAATGTTAAGCAAATAGATAATTTCATTACTTCGTTTTTTTTCTTTTATAAATTTAACGGTCTCGTCACGGAGACTAATCTTATAAGTTGTAATTACAATAAAAAGTTAAGGAATAAAGCCCTTGTCCCAACTTAGGGATAGGGTTGAAGACAGGGGCGTCATGTGACGCCCCCATTGGCCGGCGCCTCAAAAGTTAATAATCAACTTATTTCCTTTTAAAGTCTTAACATTGCAAACTATAACAAGAAAAAACGACTATTACTTTTATTTTTAAAGAATTAAAAATTAATTTATTGAACCAATATTTTGTCCACAACAAGGTTGCGGTCTGTTGAAGCTGGGAAAACAATTAATTTATCATGGCCGCCGCTGTTGACTGCCTTTGGCACTACTCTATGCTCACGTGCTTGACCCAAATTACATTCATTTTTATTTTTTATTTTGTTTTTTAAATTTCGTTACAAAATTGACTCGAAATTAACAACTAATTATATTAGTTTAAAGCCCGTGGAATCTTCTCCCATACTGTGTCCAGATACAAGAACCATGCTAGACCAATCACGCACGCAGTTGACATAATACACACACAAGAGGGGAAAAATATTTTTTTACTCACGCAGGACCCACGCTTCAGTTGCGAGTGTGTGGTCATCCATAGAGTCACCGGCGCGGATCGTTTAGCATTTTTCCTAAATACAAATAATAGAATTATAAATTCTAGGCAAGACAAAACTAGAAATGCACAAAAAAAAAAAAAATCAGATATTCATAATTGTTAATCATTATTCGTGGGATCCACCACTATTTATAAAATAATCCATTTATAAATTTCTCAACTGAAATATCAAACTTTTTGCTTAAGTTTTGGGGTGTTAGATTGAGTAGTTTTGAGGCAATTGAATAATATAATTTAATATTTAAGTTGATTTCAAACAAACTTTAGATGAGTCGACTTGAATTCAAGTTATCCTTTCAAAGAATTAAAAATAATTGTTAAGCCAAAAATTTCGTGTCAATTCCTGAATTAAACAAGTAATTATTTAATAAGATTGACAAAATGGAACGATGATCACCATGCGAACATCTTTTTTTTTTATGGCGTTTAGAAACTGAAATGAAGAAGTTATTGTACGTACAAAGTGCACCACATACATTTTAAATTGATTGATATCACAAGCCAATTAAACCACAGAAAGAATAAAATAATGTGTCTCATTTAAATTTTAATAACATTCGATCTACAACAGAATTTTAACCTAAGTAGGCAAAGTACAAATTCCTTAGCTTATGCAAACAAAACAAATTTTTAGGATGTCTTCTCAAGTATTGTTTATTAAAAAGAGCTTTGGTAGGGCTGGGACGGACTGAAAATTTGTTTTGTTTTGTTTTGTTTGCATAAGCTAAGGAATTTGTACTTTGCCAAATTAGGTTAAAATTCTGTTGTAGATCAAATGTAAAATTTAAATGAGACACATTATTCTATTCTTTCTGTGGTTAGTTGGCTTGTGTGATCAATCAATTTAAAATGTATGTGGTGTACAAAAGGTCTGAGGTGGCCCCTTGTTAGCAAGGCCTGTCCCCACCCCTATCACAATAGAGTAACCCTATTAAAAAATGCTTATTTTGGACTTTTATGGTAGTACAATCTTTCTATATTTTTATCAAGGTGAAATTAATAATTTAATACACATAAATAGCC
>NW_019239997.1:0-1119 GCF_002742605.1 Olea europaea var. sylvestris
ACACGGTGTCCGTTTTGGGCCCATAAGAACTTTTTGGAAATGTAACGACCGTTTTGGATTGAACTCACCACTTCGTCGTGACGGATGGGAGAGTTAAGCCATTTTTCGAAGGAATGAGCGCTTGTATATTGAGAACGCTTGGAGAGTCGGCAGACGAAGAATTGAGCGTAACTTTTACTCGGTGTCCGTTTTGGGCCCATAAGAACTTTTGGGAAATGTAGCGCCCGTTTTGGATTGAACGCACCACTTCGTCGTGACGGATGGGAGAGTTAAGCCATTTTTCGAAGGATTGAGCGTAACTTTTACTCGGTGTCCGTTTTGGGCCCATAAGAACTTTTGGGAAATGTAGCGCCCGTTTTGGATTGAACGCACCACTTCGTCGTGACGGATGGGAGAGTTAAGCCATTTTTCGAAGGATTGAGCGTAACTTTTACTCGGTGTCCGTTTTGGGCCCATAAGAACTTTTGGGAAATGTAGCGCCCGTTTTGGATTGAACGCACCACTTCGTCGTGACGGATGGGAGAGTTAAGCCATTTTTCGAAGGATTGAGCGTAACTTTTACTCGGTGTCCGTTTTGGGCCCATAAGAACTTTTGGGAAATGTAGCGCCCGTTTTGGATTGAACGCACCACTTCGTCGTGACGGATGGGAGAGTTAAGCCATTTTTCGAAGGATTGAGCGTAACTTTTACTCGGTGTCCGTTTTGGGCCCATAAGAACTTTTGGGAAATGTAGCGCCCGTTTTGGATTGAACTCACCACTTCGTCGTGACGTATGGGGGAGTTAAGCCATTTTTCGAAGGATTGAGCGTAACTTTTACACACTGTGTCCAATTGGGCCCATAAGATCTTTTTGGAAATGTAGCGACCGTTTTAGATTGAACTCACCACTTCGTCGTGACGTATGGGGTAGTTAAGCCATTTTTGGAAGGAATGAGCACTTGTATATTGAGAACGCTTGGAGAGTCGGCGGACGAAGAATTGAGCGTAACTTTTGCACACGGTGTCCGTTTTGGGCCCATTAGAACTATTTGGAAAAGTAGCGACCGTTTTGGATTGAACTCACCACTTCGTCGTGACGTACGAGGGATTTTGGCCATTTTTCGAAACAATGAGCACTTG
>NW_019239997.1:1538-1796 GCF_002742605.1 Olea europaea var. sylvestris
GGAGAGTCGGCGGACGAAGAATTGAGCGTAACTTTTGCACGCGGTGTCCGTTTTGGGCCCGTAAGAACTTTTTGGAAATGTAACGACCGTTTTGGTTAGAACTCACAACTTCGTCGTGACGTACGAGTGATTTTGGCCATTTTTCGAAGGAATGAACGCTTTTATATTGAGAAAACTCGGAGAGTCGGCGGACGAAAAATTGAGCGTAACTTTTGCGCACGGTGTCCGTTTTGGGCCCATAAGAACTTTTTGGAAATG
>NW_019239998.1:0-1796 GCF_002742605.1 Olea europaea var. sylvestris
TTTCCGATCAAACAGTCAAATTTGAGGCAATTCCGACACCGTCGCGAAAAATGACAAAATTGCCCCCGGCGCGATTTTTGTTTTCTATCAATCTGTCAAATTTTTGCCCATTCCAACGCCGTCGCGAAAAATGACAAAATTTCCCCCCGTGCGATTTTTGTTTCCGATCAATCAGTCAAATTTTAGCCCATTCCGACACCGTTGTGAAAAATGACGAAAACGCCCCAGGCGCGATTTTTGTTTTCTATCAATCTGTCAAATTTTTGCCCATTCCAACACCGTCGCGAAAAATGACGAAATTGCCCTCGGCGCGATTTTTGTTTCCGATTAATCTGTCAAATTTTAGCCGATTCCGACACCGTCGCAAAAAATGACCAAATTGCCCTCGGCGCGATTTTTGTTTCCGATTGATCTGTCAAATTTTAGCCGATTCAGACACCATCGCGAAAAATGACGATACTGCCCCCGACACGATTTTTGTTCCCGATCAATCAGTCAAATTTGAGCCCATTCCGACTCCGTCGCGAAAAATGACGAAATTGCCCCCGGCGGGATTTTTGTTTCGGATCAATCTATCAAATTTTAGCCGATTCCGACACCGTCTCGAAAAATGACGAAATTGCCCACGGCGCGATTTTTGTTTCCGATCAATCGGTCAAATTTGAGCCCATTCCGACACCATCGCGAAAAATGACGAAATTACCCCCGGCGCGATTTTTGTTTCCGATTAATCTGTCAAATTTTAGCCGATTCCGACACCGTCTCGAAAAATGACGAAATTGCCCACGGCGCGATTTTTGTTTCCGATCAATCGGTCAAATTTGAGCCCATTCCGACACCATCGCGAAAAATGACGAAATTGCCCCCGGCGTGATTTTTGTTTCCGATCAATCTATCAAATTTTAGCCGATTCCGACACCGTCTCGAAAAATGACAAAATTGCCCCCGGCGCGATTTTTTTTCCGATCAATCTGTTAAATTTTTGCCCATTCCGAGGCCATCGCGAAAAATGACGAAATTTCCCCCAGCGCAATTTTTTTTCCGATCAATCAATCAAATTTGATCCCATTCCGACACCGTCGCGAAAAATGACGAAATTGCCCCAGGCGCGATTTTTGTTTCCCATCAATCAATCAAATTTTAGCCGATTCCGACACCATCTCAAAAAATGACGAAATTTCCCTTGGAGCGATTTTTTTTTCCGATTAATCTGTCAAATTTTTGTCCATTCCAACGCCGTCGCGAAAAATGACGAAATTTACCCCGGCGTGATTTTTGTTTCCGAACAATCAGTCAAATTTGAGCCTAATTCGACGCGGTCGCGAAAAATGACGAAATTGCCTCCGGCTCGATTTTTGTTTCCGATCAATCAGTCAAATTTGAGCCCATTCCGACAACGCCGCGAAAAATTACGAAATTGCCCCCGGCGCGATATTTGTTTCCGATCAATCTGTTAAATTTTTGCCCATTCCAACGCCGTCGCGAAAAATGACGAAATTTCCCCCCGCGCGATTTTTGTTTCCGATCAATCAGTCAAATTTGATCCCATTCCGACAACGTACGGAAAAATGACGAAATTGCCCACGACGCAATTTTTATTTCCGATTTATCTGTCAAATTTTAGCCGATTCCGACACCGTGGCAAAAAATGACCGAATTGCCCCCGGCGCGATTTTTATTTCAGATTAATCTGTCAAATATTAGCCGATTCCGACACCATCGCAAAAAATGACCAAATTGCCCCCGGCGCAATTTTTGTTTCCGATTAATCTGTCAAATTTTAGCCGATTCAGACA
>NW_019239999.1:0-1796 GCF_002742605.1 Olea europaea var. sylvestris
CACAGTCGAGAAAAATGACGAAATTGCCGCCGCGCGATTTTTATTTCCGATCAAACCGAAAAATTTCAGCCAATTCCGACACATCCGCGAAAAATGACGAAATTACACTCGGAGCTATTTTTGTTCCCGATCAACCTGTGAAATTTGAGCCCATTCCGACACAGTCTCGAAAAATGACGAAATTCCCTCCGGCGCGATTTTTATTTCCGATCAAACGGCCAAATTTCAGCCAATTCCGACACAGTCGAGAAAAATGACGAAATTACCACCGGCGCGGTTTTTGTTTCCGATCAAACAGTCAAATTTGAGCCCAATCCGACACAGTCGCGAAAAATGACGAAATTACACCCGGCGCGGTTTTTGTTCCCGATCAACCTGTCAAATTTTAGCCCATTCCGACACAGTCGAGAGAAGTGACGAAATTGCCCCCTGTGCGATTTTTATTTCAGATCAAACTTCCAAATTTCAGCCAATTCTGAACCAGTCGAGAAAAATGACGAAATTTCCCCCGGCGCGGTTTTTGTTCCCGATAAACCCGTCAAATTTGAGCCAATTCTGACATAGTCGAGAAAAATGACGAAATTGCCGTCGACGCGATTTTTATTTCCGATCAAACTGCCAAATTTCAGCCAATTCCGACACAGTCGAGAAAAATGACGAAATTGCCCCCGGCGCAGTTTTTGTATCCGATCAACGAGTCTAATTTTAGCCAATTCCGATACAGTCGCGAAAAATGACGAAATTACACCCGGCGCGGTTTTTGTTCCCGACCAACCAGTCAAATTTGAGCCCATTCCGACACAGTCGAGAAAAATGACGAAATTGCCCCCGGCGCGATTTTTAGTTAAGATCAAACTGCAAAATTTCAGCGAATTCCGACACAGTCGAGAAAAATGACGAAATTGCCCCGGCGCGATTTTTGTTCCCGATAAACTTTTCAAATTTGAGCCCATTCCGACACAGTCAAGAAAAATAACGAAATAGACGCCGGCGCGATTTTTATTTCCGATCAAACTCCCAAATTTCAACCAATTTCGACACAGCCGAGAAAAATGACGAAATTGCCCGCGGCGCGATTTTTGTTTCCGATCAACCAGTTAAATTTTAGTCAATTTCGACACAGTCGCGAAAAATGACGTAATTACACCCGGCGTGATTTTTGTTCCCGATCAACTTGTTAAACTTGAGCCCATTCCGACACTGTCGAGAAAAATGACGAAATTGCCCCTGGCGCGATTTTTATTTTAGATCGAACTGCCAAATTTCAGCCAATTCCGAGACAGTCGAGAAAAATGACGAAATTGCCACCGGCGCAATTTTTATTTTAGATCAAACAGCCAAATTTCAACCAATTCCGACACAGTCGCAAAAAATGATGAAATTACACCCGGCGCGATTTTTATTCCCAATAAACCTGTCAAATTTGAACCCATTCCGACACAGTCGAGAAAAATGACGAAATTGTCGTCGGCGCGATTTTTATTTCCGATCAAACTGCCAAATTTCAGCCAATTCCGACACATTCGAGAAAAACGACGAAGTTGCCCCCCGGCGCGATTTTTGTTTCCGATCAACCTGTCAAATTTGAGCCCATTCGGACACAGTCGAGAGAAATGACGAAATTGCCCTTGGTGCGATTTTTATTTCAGTTCAAACTGTCAAATTTGAGCCTATTCCGACACAGTCGAGAAGAATGACGAAATTGCCCCCGGGGCGATTTTTGTTTCGGATCAAACTGCCAAATTTAAGCCAATTCCGACAGAGTCGAGAAAAATGACGAAATTGCCCCCAGCGCG
>NW_019240000.1:0-1796 GCF_002742605.1 Olea europaea var. sylvestris
CCCGGCGCGGTTTTTGTTTCCGATCAATCACTCAAATTTTGGCCCATTCCGACACCATCGCGTAAAATTATGAAATTGCCCCTTGCGCGATTTTTATTTCCGATAAACATGCCAAATTTAAGCTCATTCCGACACAGTCGCGAAAAATGACGAAATTGTCCCCGGTGCGGTTTTTGTTTCCGATCAACCAATCAAATTTTAGCCCATTTCGACACAGTCGCGAAAAATGACAAAATTGCCCCCGGCAAGATTTTTATTTGCGATCAACCTGACAAATTTAAGCCCACTCCGACACAGTCGCGTAAAATGACGAAATTCCCCCCGGCGAGATTTTTATTTTCGATCAACGAGTCAAATTTTATCCCATTTCGACAAAGTCGCGAAAAATGACGAAATTGCCCCCGGCGTGATTTTTATTTCCGCTCAACCGGCCAAATTTTAGCCCATTCCGAAACAGTCGCGTAAAATGACGAAATTGCCCCCGGCGCAATTTTTATTTCCGATCAACCTGCCAAATTTATGTCCATTCCGACACAGTCCCGAAAAATGACGAAATTCCCCCGACGCAGTTTTTGTTTCCGATCTACCTGTCAAATTTTAGCTCATTCCGACACAGTCGCGAAAAATGACGAAATCGCCCCCGGCGCGATTTTTATTTCCGATCAATCTGCCAAATATAAGCCCATTCCGAAACAGTTGCGAAAAATGACGAAATTGCCCCTGGCGCGATTTTTATTTTCGATCAACCAGTGAAATTTTAGCCCATTTCGACACAGTCGCGAAAAATGACGAAATTGCCCTCGGCGCGATTTTTATTTCCGATCAACCTGCCAAATTTAAGTCCATTCCGACACAGTCACGAAAAATGACGTAATTGCCCCCGGCGCGATTTTTGTTTCCTATCAACCAGTCAAATTTTAGCTCATTACGACACAGACGCGAAAAATGACGAAATTGCCCCCGGCGCGATTTTTATTTCCGATCAACCTGCCAAATTTAAGTCCATTCCGACACAGTCACGAAAAATGACGTAATTGCCCCCGGCGCGATTTTTGTTTCCTATCAACCAGTCAAATTTTAGCTCATTACGACACAGACGCGAAAAATGACGAAATTGCCCCCGGCGCGATTTTTATTTCCGATCAACCTGCCAAATTTAAGTCCATTCCGACACAGTCACGAAAAATGACGTAATTGCCCCCGGCGCGATTTTTGTTTCCTATCAACCAGTCAAATTTTAGCTCATTACGACACAGACGCGAAAAATGACGAAATTGCCCCCGGCGCGATTTTTATTTCCGATCAACCTGCCAAATTTAAGCCCATTCCGACACAGTCGCGAAAAATGACGAAAATTGCCCCGGCGCGGTTTTTGTTTACGATCTACCTGTCAAATTTTAGCGCATTCTGACACAGTCGCGAAAAATAACGAAATTGCCTCGGCGCGATCTTTATTTCCGATCAGCCTGCCAAATTTAAGCCCATTCCGACACAGACTCGAAAAATGACGAAATTGCCCCGGCGCGGTTTTTTTTTCCGATCTGCCTGTCAAATTTTAGCCCATTCTGACACAGTCGCGAAAAATGACGAAATTGCCTCGGCACGATTTTTATTTACGATAAACCTGCCAAATTTAGGCCCATTTCGACACAGTCGCGAAAAATGACGAAATTGCCCACGGCGAGATTTTTGTTTCTGATCAACCAGTCAAACTTTAGCCCATTTCGACACAGTCGCGAAAAATGACGAAATTGCCCCCAGCAAGATTTTTATTTCCGATCAACCTGTCAAATTTA
>NW_019240001.1:0-1795 GCF_002742605.1 Olea europaea var. sylvestris
TACGAAGAATTGAGCGTAACTTTTGCTCCCGATGTCCGTTTTGGCACCGTAAGTCCTTTTTGGAAATGTAGCGACCGTTTTGGTTTGAACTCGCCACTTCGTCGTGACGTAAGAGGGATTTCGGCCATTTTTTGAAAGAGTGAGCACTTGCATATTTGAAACGCTTGGATTGTCGACGTACGAAGATTTAAGCGTAACTTTTGCACACGGTCTCCGTTTTGGGCCCCAAAGTACTTTTTGGAAATGTAGCGACCGTTTCAGATTGAACTCACCACTTCGTCGTGACGTACGAGGGATTTCAGCCATTTTTAAAAAGAGTGAGCACTTGCATATTTGGAACTCTTGGATTGTCGGCGTACGAAAAGTTGAACGTAACTTTTGCACACGGTGTCCGTTTTAGGCCCATAAGTACTTTTTGGAAATGTAGCGACCGTTTCAGATTGAACTCACCACTTCGTCGTGACGTACGAGGGATTTCAGCCATTTTTAAAAAGAGTGAGCACTTGCATATTTGGAACTCTTGGATTGTCGGCGTACGAAAAGTTGAACGTAACTTTTGCACACGGTGTCCGTTTTAGGCCCATAAGTACTTTTTGGAAATGTAGCGACCGTTTTGGATTGAACTCACAACTTCGTCATGACGTACGATGGCTTTCGACCATTTTTCAAAAGAATGAGAACTTGCATATTTGGAACGCTTGGATTGTCGACGTACGAAGAATTGAGCGTAACTTTTGCACTCGGTGTCCGTTTTGGGCCTGTAAGTACTTTTTGGAAATGTAGCGACCGTTTCAGATTGAACTCACCACTTCGTCGTGACGTACGAGGGATTTCAGCCATTTTTAAAAAGAGTGAGCACTTGCATATTTGGAACTCTTGGATTGTCGGCGTACGAAAAGTTGAACGTAACTTTTGCACACGGTGTCCGTTTTGGGACCATAAGTACTTTTTGAAAATGTAGCCACCATTTTGGATTGAACTCACCACTTCGTCGTGACGTATGAGGGATTTCGGCCATTTTTTGAAAGAGTGAGCACTTGCATATTTGGAACTCTTGGATTGTCGGCGTACGAAGAATTGAGCGTTACTTTTGCACACGGTGTCCATTTTGGGACCATAAGAACTTTTTGAAAATGTAGCGACCGTCTTGGATTGAACTCACCACTTCGTCGTGACGTATGAGGGATTTCGCCCATTTTTTGAAAGAGTGAGCACTTGCATATTTGGAACGCTTGGATTGCCGGCGTACGAAGAATTGAGCGAAACTTTTGCGCCCCGTGTCCGTTTTGGGCCCGTAAGTCCTTTTTGGAAATGTAACGGTCGTTTTGGATTGAACTCGCCACTTCGTCGTGACGTATGAGGGATTTCGGCCATTTTTCGAAAGAGTGAGCACTTGCATATTTGGAACGCTTCGATTGTCGGCGTACGAAGAGTTGAACGTAACTTTTGCACACGGTGTCCGTTTTGGGACCATAAGTACTTTTTGAAAATGTAGCGACCATTTTGGATTGAACTCACCACTTCGTTGTGACGTATGAAGGATTTTGGCCATTTTTCAAAAGAGTGAGCACTTGCATATTTGGAACGCTTGGATTGTCGGTGTACGAAGGATTGAGCGTAACTTTTGCACCCGGTGTCCGTTTTGGGCCTGTAAGTCCTTTTTTGGAAATGCAGCGGCCGTTTTGGATTGAACTCAGCACTTTGTCGTGACATTTGAGGGATTTCGGCCATTTTTCGAACGAGTGAGCACTTGCATATTTGGAACGCTTGGATTGTCGGCGTACGAAGAATTGAG
>NW_019240002.1:0-1795 GCF_002742605.1 Olea europaea var. sylvestris
GTCGCGAAAAATGACGAAATTACACCCGACGCGATTTTTGTTCCCGATCAACCTGTCAAATTTGAGCCCATTCCGACACAGTCCAGAAAAATGACGAAATTACCCCCGGTGCGATTTTTATTTCAAATCAAATTGCCAAATTTTAGTCGATTCCGACACAGTCGAGAAAAATGACGAAATTGCCCCCGGCGCAATTTTTGTTTCCGATCAACCAATCAAATTATAGCCAATTCTGACACAGTCGCGGAAAATGACGAAATTACACCCGGCGCTGTTTTTGTTCCCGATGAACCTGTCTAATTTGAGCCCGTTCCGACACAGTCGAGAAAAATGACGAAATTGCCGACGGCGCGATTTTTATTTCCGATCAAACTGCCAAATTTCAGCCAATTCCGACACAGTCGAGAAAAATGACGAAATTGCCCCCGGCGCTGTTTTTGTTTCCGATCAACAAGTCAAATTTCAGCCAATTCCAACACAGTCGCGAAAAATGACGAAATTACACCCGGCGCGATTTTTGTTCCCGATCAACTGGTCAAATTTGAGCCTATTCCGACACAGTCGCGAAAAATGACGAAATTGGCCCCGGCGCGATTTTTGTTTCCGATCAACCTCTCAAATTTGAGACCATTCCGACACAGTCTAGAAAAATGACGAAATTGCCGCCGGCGCGATTTTTATTTCCGATAAAACTGCCAAATTTCAGCCAATTCCGACAAAGTCGAGAAAAATGACGAAATTGCCCCAGTCGCGGTTTTAGTTTCCGATCAACAAGTCAAATTTTAGCCAATTCCGACATAGTCGCGAAAAATGACGAAATTACACCAGGCGCGATTTTTGTTCCCGATCAACCTGTCAAATTTGAGCCCACTCCGACACAGTCGAGAAAAATGACGAAATTGCCCTCGGTGCGGTATTTGTTTCCGACCAACAAGTCAAATTTCAGCCAATTCCGACACAGTCGCGAAAAATGACGAAATTACACCCGACGCGATTTTTGTTCCCGATCAACCTGTCAAATTTGAGCCCATTCCGACACAGTCGAGAAAAATGACGAAATTACCCCCGGCGCGATTTTTATTTCAAATCAAACTGCCAAGTTTCAGTCAAATCCGACACAGTCGAGAAAAATGACGAAATTGTCCCCGGCGCAGTTTTTGTTTCCGATCAACCAGTCAAATTATAGCCAATTCCGACACAGTCGCGAAAAATGACGAAATTACACCCGACGTGGTTTTTGTTCCCGATAAACCTGTCAAATTTGAGCCCATTCCGTCACAGTCGAGAAAAATGACGAAATTACCCCCGGCGCGATTTTTATTTCCGATCAACCAGTAAAATTTTAGCCAATTCCGACACAGTCGCGAAAAATGACGAAATTACCCCCGGCGCGATTTTTATTTCCGATCAACCAGTAAAATTTTAGCCAATTCCGACACAGTCGCGAAAAATGACGAAATTACACCCGACGTGGTTTTTGTTCCCGATAAACCTGTCAAATTTGAGCCCATTCCGACACAGTCGAGAAAAATGACGAAATTACCCCCGGCGCGATTTTTATTTCCGATTAAACTGCCAAATTTCATCCAATTTCGAGAAAGTCGAGAAAAATAACGAAATTGCCCCCGGCGCGGTTGTTGTTTCCGATCAACAAGTCAAATTTCAGCCAATTCCGACACAGTCGCGAAAAATGACGAAATTACACCCGACGTGGTTTTTGTTCCCGATAAACCTGTCAAATTTGAGCCCATTCCGTCACAGTCGAGAAAAATGACGAAATTGCCCCCGGCGCGGT
>NW_019240003.1:0-1795 GCF_002742605.1 Olea europaea var. sylvestris
CGGCGCGATTTTTGTTCCCGATCAACCTGTCAAATTTGAGCCCATTCCGACACAGTCTAGAAAAATGACGAAATTGCCCCTGGGCGATTTTTATTTCAGATCAAACGGTCAAATTTCAGCCAATTCCGACACTGTCGAGAAAAATGACGAAATTGCCCCCGGCGCGGTTTTTGTTTCCTATCAACAAGTCAAATTTTAGCCAATTCCGACACATTCGCGAAAAATGACAAAATCACACCCGGCGCGGTTTTTGTTCCCGATAAACTTGTCAAATTTAAGCCCATTCCGACACAGTCGAGAAAAATGACGAAATTGCCCCCGGCGCGATTTTTGTTTCCGATCAACCAGTTAAATTTTAGCCAATTCCGATACAGTCGCGAAAAATGACGAAATTTCCTCCGGCGCGATTTTTATTTCAGATCAAACCGCCAAATTTCAGCCAATTCCAACACAGTCGAGAAAAATGACGAAATTGCCCCCGGCGCGGTTTTTGTTTCCTATCAACAAGTCAAATAATGGCCAATTCCGACACAGTCGTGAAAAATGAAGAAATTACACCTGGCGCGGTTTTTGTTCCCGATAAACCTGTCAAATTTGAGCCCATTCCAACACAGTCCAGAAAAATGACGAAATTGCCGTCAGCGCGATTTTTATTTCGGATGAAACTGCCAAATTTCAGCCAATTCCGACACAGTCGAGAAAAATGACGGAATTGCCCCCGGCGCAGTTTTTGTTTCCTATCAACCAGTCAAATTTTAGCCAATTTCGACACAGTCGTGAAAAATGACGAAATTACACTTGGCGCGGTTTTTGTTCCCGATCAACCTGTCAAATTTTAGCCCATTCCGACACAGTCGAGAAAAATGACGAAATTGCCCCCGGTGCGATTTTTGTTCCCGATAAACCTGTCAAATTTGAGACCATTCCGATACAATTGGGAAAAATGACGAAATTGCCCACGTCGCGATTTTTGTTTCCGATCAACCTGTCAAATTTCGGCCCATTCCGATATCGTCGCGAAAAATGACGAAATTGCCCCCGGCGCGATTTTTGTTTCCGATCGACCTGTCAAATTTGAGCCCATTCCGACACAGTCGAGAAAAATGACGAAATTGCCCCTGGCGCGATTTTTATTTCAGATCAAACTGCCAAATTTCAGCCAATTCCGACACAGTCGCGAAAAATGACGAAATTTCCCCCGGCGCGATTTTTATTTCAGATCAAACTGCCAAATTTCAGCCAATTCCGACACAGTCGAGAAAAATGACGAAATTGCCCCCGGCGCGGTTTTTGTTTCCTATCAACAAGTCAACTATTGGCCAATTCCTACACAGTCGCGAAAAATGACGAAATTACACCCGGCGCGATTTTTGTTCCCGATCAACCTATCAAATTTGAGCCCATTCCGACACAGTTGAGAAAAATGACGAAATTGCCGCCGGCGGGATTTTTATTTCCGATCGAACTGCCAAATTTCAGCCAATTCCGACACAGTCGGGAAAAATGACGAAATTTCCCCCGACGCGGTTTTTGTTTCCGCTCAACCAGTCAAATTTTAGCCAATTCCGACACAGTCGCGAAAAATGACGAAATTACACTCGGCGCGATTTTTGTTCCCGATCAACCTTTCAAATTTGAACCCATTCCGACACAGTCGAGAAAAATGACGAAATTGCCCCCGGCGGGATTTTTGTTTCCGATCAACAAGTCATATTTTAGCCAATTCCGACACAGTCGCGAAAAATGACGAAATTACACCCGGCGCTATTTTTGTTCCCTATCAACCTGTCAAATT
>NW_019240004.1:0-1795 GCF_002742605.1 Olea europaea var. sylvestris
ATTTGTTTGTTTTTGGTGAATTGCTAGTCTAATTCGATTGGAATCAAGCCAATGAAAAGTAATCTTTGATTCCATGATAACTTCGGGTTTGTTCATTTTTTGCGTGATGCTAGTCCAATTCGATTGGAATCGAGCCAATGAAAAGTGGTTTTTTATTTCATGATAACATCGGGTTTGTTCGCCTTTGGTTAATTGCTAGTCTAATTCGATTGGAATCAGGCAAACGAAAAGTGGTTTTTGTTTTCATGATAACTTCGGGTTTGTTCGTTTTCGGCTAATTGCTAGTTTTTTTCGATTGGAATCAAGCCAATTGAAAGTGGTTTTTGATTTCATGATAACTTTGCGTTTGATCAGTTTCGGCGAATGGCTAGTCTAATTCGATTGGATTCGAGCCAATGGAAAGTGGCTTTCGATTTCATGATAACTTCGAGTTTGATCATTTTTGAAAAATTGCAAGTCTAACTCGATTGGAATCGAGCTAATGAAAAGTGGTTTTGGATTTCATGATAACTTCGGATTTGATCATTTTCGGCTAATTGCTAGTCTAATTCGATTGGAATTTAGCTAATGCAAAGATTTCATGATAACTTCGGGTTTGTTCATTTTTGGCAACTTGCTAGTCTAATTCGATTGGTATCGAGCCAATGAAAAGTAGCTTTCGATTTTGTGATAACTTTCGATCTGTCCGTTTTTTGAGAAATTGCGAGTCTAATTCGATTGGAATTGAGCTAATGAAAAGTGGCTTTGATTTCATGATAACTTCGGGTTTGTTCATTTTTGGTGAACAGCTAGTCTAATTCGATTGGAATCGAGCCAATGAAAAGTCATTTTAATTTCATGACAACTTCGGGTTTGTTCATTTTTTGTGAAATGCTAGTCTAATTCGATTGGAATTGAGCCAATGAATAGTGGTTTTTTATTTCATGATAACTTTGGGTTTGATTATTTTCGGCGAATTGCTAGTCAAATTTGATTGGAATCGAGCCAGTGAAAAGTGGTTTTTGTTTTCATGATAGCTTCGGATTTGTTCTTTTTGGTGAATTGCTAGTCTAATTCGATTGGAATAGAGCCAATGAAAAGTGGTTTTTGATTTCATGATACCTTCGGCTTTGTTTGTTTTCGGCTAATTGCTAGTCTTATTCAATTGGAATCGAGGCAATGAAAAGTGGTTTTTGATTTCATGATAACTTAGAGTTTTATCATTTTCGACGAATAGCTAGTCTAATTGGATTGGATTCGAGCCAATCAAAAGAGGCTTTCGATTTCATGATAACTTCGAGTTTGATCATTTTCAAAAAATTGATAGTCAAATTCGATTGGAATCGAGCCAATGAAAAGTGGTTTTGGATTTCATGTTATCTTCGTGTTTGATCGTTTTCGGCTAATTGCTAGTCTAATTCGATTGGAATCGAGCCAGTGAAATCTGGTTTTTGATTTCATGATAATTTCGGATTTGTTTGTTTTTGGTGAATTGCTAGTCTAATTCGATTTTAATTGAGCCAATGAAAAGTAGTCTTTGATTCCATGATAACTTCGGGTTTATTCATTTTTTGCGTGATGCTAGTCCAATTCGATTGGAATCGAACCAATGAAAAGTGGTTTTTGATTTCATGATAACATTGGGTTTGTTTGTAACACTCCGAAAATTTTAGAATAATATATATATATATTGAAATATGCTTTAAATTATATTTTTAATTGGGTCAGAAAATTTAAATTTTGATAGAGTAAGATTTAGTATATCAATATTGAACTCATTGTGTAGGTTACATTAAATGGTGCACCATGGACTCGA
>NW_019240005.1:0-1794 GCF_002742605.1 Olea europaea var. sylvestris
TAATAGCTTTATAAACGAATTAATACTTAATTGAAACTTGCTATATAGATAATGCACTCGCTTAATAAATTGGTTCCTTGTTTTAGGACGTCATTTCTGATGAGTTTGTGTGTTTGACAGATGACAATGACAAAGGAAAGCGAGCTAGTAAAGAGCAACGGGAAAACTTAGGTTTTGCTCCTGCCCATAAACACCTCCTCCCAAACCAACAAATGCCATGCAACTGCCCCCACCGGCATGGTGCAGTGGTAAAGTTGGAGGGTTCTATACGGAGAATCGGAGGTTCGAATTCTCGCGGCAGCTGAAAGGCAACATTTATGTTGGGAGGTAGTTGTCCTAATGCGCTCAGCGGCGAATCCAAGATCCAAGTCCAGCTAGGGCGGATTGACTGTTGACCGTCGACGATCGTAGTAGTCCGATCATTTATTAAAATTTGATTACATAATATTAAAAGTTATTCAATATATACGTAAATGAACTAAAACGTCAAAATCGTATACATATGAAAATATACTTCGATACAACCCAAAATAGTAAAAAAAATATACGATACCACCTAACTCAGTTACTCTAAAACTGTAAACTTAGACAACTGTATTTTACGGGGTCTCATGATTTGAAAACGTTGCAATATTGCCTCATTCTCAAGTTTTTTAAAAATAGCTTTCTCCACTTAAACCACCAAATTGTCATTCAACCAGTCATCTCCCATTTTGTTGCGCAAATCACTCTTAATTAGATAGATTCATAGAGAAAATATCCTTTCAACACTTACAGTTGCCACAGGTAATATCAAAGCCAAGGTGAGCAGCCTATAAACCAATGAAAAATGACAGGAACTTCTAGTTTCAATCAACTTCTGAGCTACACATGATATACTATTGAGATTAAAGAAAGTTTCATCCATTTTCACAAGCAAAAGAAACTTATCAAGTTGAGGTCTAAGTAATAAATGTTCTTCACTATTGAAGTCCAAAGGATAGAACCGAGCAAGACGTAGCAATTTATCCTTGTCAAAAGTTGCAAATGAATCTCTTGCACTTAAACATGAAATGCAAGTAAAGAGCTTAGTAGTTGTTCCTGAAAATCGATCATTCAACTCTTACAAGATTGAGTCTATTACATGACAATATAAATCAACATAAAAGCGATGAAAATAAGTCACCTGCTGAGCTACACGCCTAGGTCGACCTTTCACTAGTACAATATCCTCTATATTAGGCACTAAAATATGTCTATCAACACAAAACTCAATCACCCTACTAAACAAAGTATCCCAGCCATTCTCTCTCAAGTTCTGCAATGCACACTTACACAAATTCGATAACTTCATAGCATTTTGAATATCCTGATCCTTTTTCTGTAAGGCTTGTGAAAAGTCGTCTGTAATTGCAAGAATTTCAAATATAAAGTGAAGATTGAACGCAAACTCAAAATCTTGCATATTGTTCATCTCTCTTAAGGCCGAAGACTTTTTATCTGAATGTATGCCATCTTTTGATATATTCTCAAGAACATCTATAATAGCACTAAACATATTAATGAAACGAGTAATTGTCAATAAATGTGAACCCCACCTAGTATCACCTAGGCGTGCCAAACTCATTTCTTGAAACTGACCACTTCCACCAGTAAGTTCCCCAGTATTAAGCTTCTCCAGAATATTAGCTTGATAACTTGTTCGAAGAGCATCTACACGCTTATATGATGCACCAACCAAATTCACAATAATAGCAAGTACGTTCAAAAAATCACCAACCATACAATTCCTACGTGCCACAGATACAATTGTCA
>NW_019240006.1:0-1794 GCF_002742605.1 Olea europaea var. sylvestris
CCCTGGTGCGATTTTTGTTCCCGATCAACCTGTCAAATTTGAGCCAATTCCGACACCACTGCCAAAAATTACGAAGTTGCCCCAGGCGCGGTTTTTGTTTCCGATCAACATGTGAAATTTTAGCCCATTCCGACACAGTCGCGAAAAATGGTGAAATTGCCCCTGGCGCGGTTTTTGTTTCCGATCAACCAGTCAAATTTTAGCCCATTCCGACACAGTCGCGAAAAATGAGGAAATTGCCCCAGGCGCAATTTTTGTTCCCGATCAATATGTAAAATTTGAGCCCATTCCGACACAGTTGCGAAAAATGACTAAATTGCCCCTAGTGCGATTTTTGTTTCCTATCAACTAGTCAAATTTTAGCCCAATTCGACACAGTTGCGAAAAATGACGAAATTAACCCCGGCGCGAATTTTATTTTCGATCAACCTGCCAAATTTCTGCCCATTCCGACACAGTCGCGAAAAATGACGAAAGTGCCACTGGGGCGGTTTTTGTTTACGATCAACCTGTCAAATTTTAGCCCATTCCGACACTGTCGCAAAAAATGACGAAATTGCCCCCGGCGCGATTTTAGCCCATTCCGACACCGTCGCGGAAAATGAAGAGATTGCCACCAGCGCAGTTTTTGTTTCCGATCATCCTATCAAATTTTAGCCCATTCCGACAACGTCGCGAAAAATGACGAAATTGCCTCCAGCGCGGTTTTTGTTTCCGAACAACCTGTCAAATTTTTGCCCATTCCGACCTCGTCGCGAAAAATGACGAAATTGCCCCCGGCGCGATTTTTCTTTCCGATCAACCTGTCGAATTTTAGCCAATTCCGACACAGTCGTGAAAAATGACGAAATTGCCAACGGTGCGATTTTTATTTTCGATCAACCTGCCAAATTTCTGCCCATTCCGACACGGTAGCGAAAAATGACGAAATTTCCAAAGGGCGATTTTTGTTTCCGATCAACCAGTCAAATTTTTGCCCATTCCGACCCAGTCGCGAAAAAGACGAAATTGACCCTGGTGCGATTTTTGTTCCCGATCAACATATCAAGTTTGAGCCCATTCCGACACCATTGCAAACAATGACGAAATTGCCCCCGGCGCGGTTTTTGTTTCCGATCAACGTGTGAAATTTTAGCCCATTCCGGCACAGTCGCGAAAAATGACGAAATTGCCCCCGGCGCGATTTTTGTTTCCCATCAACCAGTCAAATTTTTGACCATTCCGACCCAGTCGCAAAAAATGACGAAATTGACCCTGGTGTTATTTTTGTTCCCGATCAACCTCTCAAATTTGAGCCCATCCGAAACCATTGCAAAAAATGACGAAATTGCCCCTGGCGCGATTTTTGTTTCCGATCAACATGTGAAATTTTAGCCCATTCCGACACAGTCGAGAAAAATGACGAAATTGCCCATGGCGCGATTTTTGTTTCCGATCAACCAGTCAAATTTTAGCCCAATTCGACACAATCGCGAAAAATGACGAAATTACCCCTGGCGCGATTTCTTTTTCGATCAACTTGCCAAATTCAGGCCATTTCGACACAGTCGCGAAAAATGACGAAATTGCCACCAGCGCGATTTTTGTTTCCGACCAACCTGTCAAATTTTAGCCCATTTCGACACAGTAGCGAAAAATGACGAAATTGCCCCCGGTGCGATTTTTGTTTCCGAGCAACCAGTCAAATGTTTTACCATTCCAACCCAGTCGTGAAAAATGACGAAATTGACCCTGGTGCGATTTTTGTTCCCGATCAACCTGTCAAATTTGAGCCAATTCCGACACCATTGCCAA
>NW_019240007.1:0-168 GCF_002742605.1 Olea europaea var. sylvestris
GGCGCGATTTTTGTTCCCGATCAACCTGTCAAATTTGAGCCCATTCCGACACAGTCGAGAAAAATGACGAAATTGACCCCGACTAGATTTTTGTTTTCAATCAATCTGTCAAATTTGAGCCCATTCCGACACAGTCGAGAAAATGACGAAATTGCCCCCGGCGCGGCT
>NW_019240007.1:199-1794 GCF_002742605.1 Olea europaea var. sylvestris
GCGGCTTTTGTTTCCGATCAACCTGTCAAATTTGAGCCCATTCCGACACAGTCGCGAAAAATGACGAAATTACACCCGGCGCGATTTTTGTTTCAGATCAATCTGTCAAATTTGAGCCCATTCCGACACAGTCGAGAAAAATGACGAAATTGACCCCGGCGCGATTTTTATTTTTGATTAAACTGCCAAATTTCAGCCAATTCTGACACAGTCGAGAAAAATGACGAAATTGCCCCCGGGGCGGTTTTTGTTTCCGATCAACAAGTCAAATTTCAGCCAATTCTGACACAGTCGCAAAAAATGATGAAATTGCCCCGGCGCGATTTTTGTTCCCGATAAACCTGTCAAATTTGAGCCCATTCCGGCGCAGTTGAGAAAAATGACGAAATTGCCCCCAGCGCGATTTTTATTTTCGATCAAACTACCAAATTTCAGCAAATTCCGAGACAGTCGAGAAAATGACGAAATTGCCCACGGCGCGGTTTTTGTTTCCGATCAACAAGTCAAATTTCAGCCGATTACGACACAGTCGCAAAAATGACGAAATTTCCCCGGCGGGGTTTTGTTTCCGATCAATCTGTCAAATTTGGGCCCATTCCGACACAGTCGAGAAAAATGACGAAATTGACCCCGACGCGATTTTTATTTCTGATCAAACTGCCAAATTTCAGCCAATTCTGACACAGTCGAGAAAAATGACGAAATTGCCCCCGGGGCGGTTTTTGTTTCCGATCAACAAGTCAAATTTCAGCCAGTTCTGACACAGTCGTAAAAAATGATGAAATTATCCCGGCGCGATTTTTGTTCCCGATAAACCTGTCAAATTTGAGCCCATTCCGATACAGTCGAGAAAAAGGACGAAATTACCCCCAGCGCGATTTTTATTTCCGATCAAACTACCAAATTTCAGCCAATTCCGAGACAGTCGAGATAAAATGTCAAAATTGCCCCCGGCGCGATTTTTGTTTCCGATCAACAAGTCAAATTTCAGCCAATTCCGACACAGTGGCGAAAAATGACGAAATTACACACGGCGCGATTTTTGTTCCCGATCAACCTGTCAAATTTGAGCCCATTCCGACACAGTCGAGAAAAATGACGAAATTGCCGCCGACGCGATTTTTATTTTCGATCAAACTGCCAAATTTCAGCGAATTTCGACGAAGTAGAGAAAAATGACAAAATTACACCCGGCGCGATTTTTGTTCCCCAATCAACCTGTCAAATTTGAGCCCATTCCGACACAGTTTAGAAAAATGACGAAATTGCCCCCGGCGCGTTTCTTGTTTCCGATCAACCGGTCAAATTTGAGCCAATTTCGACGTAGTCGCGAAAAATGACGAAATTACGCCCGGCGCGATTTTTGTTCCCGATCAACCTGTAAAATTTGAGCCCATTCCGACACCGTCGCGAAAAATGACGAAATTGCCCCCGGCGCGATTTTTGTTTCCGATCAACCTGTCAAATTTGAGCCCATTCCGACACAGTCTAGAAAAACGACGAAATTGCCCTCGGCGCAATTTTTGTTTCCGATCAACTTGTCAAATTTTAGCCAATTCCGACACAGTAGCGAAAAATGACGAAATTTCCCCGGC
>NW_019240008.1:0-1794 GCF_002742605.1 Olea europaea var. sylvestris
CCGGCGCGATTTTTGTTCTGGATAAACCTGTCAAATTTGTGCCCATTCCAACACAGTCGAGAAAAATGACGAAATTGCCGTCGCCGCGATTTTAATCAAACTGCCAAATTTCAGCCAATTCCGACACAGTCGAAAAAAATGGCGAAATTGCCCTCGGCGCGATTTTTGTTTCCGATCAACAAGTCAAATTTCAGCTAATTCCGACACAGTCGAGCAAAATGACAAAATTGACCCCGTTGAGGTTTTTGTTTCAGATCAACAAGTCAAATTTTAGCCAATTCCGACACAGTCGCGAATAATAACGAAATTACACACGGCGCGATTTTTGTAACCGGTCATCCAGTCAAATTTTAGCCCATTCCGACACAGTCGTGAAAAATGACGAAATTACCAGCCGCGCGATTTTTATTTTCGATCAACCTGCCAAATTTCAGCCAATTCCGACACAGTCGCGAAAAATGACGAAATTGCCCCAGGCGCGATTTTTGTTTCCAATCAACAAGTCAAATTTTAGCCAATTCCGACACAGTTGCGAAAAATGACGAAATTACACCCGGCGCGATTTTTGTTCTCTATAAACCTATCAAATTTGAGCCTTTTCCGACACAGTCTAGAAAAATGACGGAATTGCCGTCGGCGCGATTTTTATTTCCGATCAAACTGCCAAATTTCAGCCAATTCCGACACAGTCGTGAAAAATGACGAAATTGCCCCCGGCGCAGTTTTTGTTTCCGATCAACCAGTCAAATTTTAGCCAATTTCGACACAGTCGCGAAAAATTACGAAATTACACCCGGCGCGATTTTTGTTCCCGAACAACCGGTCAAATTTGAGCCCATTCCGACACAGTCGAGAAAAATGACGAAATTACCCCCGGCGCGATTTTTGTTCCCGATAAACCTGTCAAATTTGAGCCCATTCCGACACAATTGCGAAAAATGACGAAATTGACCCCGACGCGATTTTTGTTTCCGATCAACCTGTCAAATTTCAGCCCACCCCGACATCGTCGCGAAAAATGACGAAATTGCCCCCGGCGCGATTTTTGTTTCCGATCAACCTGTCAAATTTGGGCCCATTCCGACACAGTCGAGAAAAATGACGAAATTGCCCCCGGCGAGATTTTTGTTTCCGATCAACCTGTCGAATTTTAGTCAATTCCGACACAGTCGCGAAAAATGATAAAATTGCCCCGGCGCGATTTTTGTTTCGGACCAACCTGTCAAATTTGAGCCCATCCGACACAGTCGAGAAAAATGACGAAATTGCCCCCGGCGCGATTTTTATTTCTGATCAAACTGCCAAATTTCAGCGAAATCCGACACAGTCGAGAAAAATGTCGAAATTGCCCCCAGCGCGGTTTTTGTTTCCGATCAACAAGTCAAATTTTAGCCAATTCCGACATAGTCGCGAAAAATAACGAAATTACATCCTGCGCGGTTTTTTTTCCCGATCAACCAGTCAAATTTGAGCCCATTCCGACACATTCGCGAAAAAAGACGAAATTGCAAGCTGCACGATTTTTGTTTCCGATCAACCTGTCAAATTTGAGCCCATTCCGACACTGCCGAGAAAAATGACGAAATTGCCCCCGGCGCGATTTTTATTTCAGATCAAACTGCCAAATTTGTGTCAATTCCGACACAGTCGAGAAAAATGACGAAATTGCCCCCAGTGCAGTTTTTGTTTCCGATCAACCACACAAATTTTGGCCAATTCCGACACAGTCGCGAAAAATGACGAAATTACACCCGGCATGGTTTTTGTTCCCGATCAACCTGTCAAATTTGAGCC
>NW_019240009.1:0-1794 GCF_002742605.1 Olea europaea var. sylvestris
CCCGATCTAACTGTCAAATTGTAACCAAATCCGACACATTCGCGAAAAATTACGAAATTGCCCCCGGCGCGTTTTTTGTTTCCGATCAACATGTCAAATTTCATCCAATTCGGACATAGTCGCAAAAAATGACGAAATTGCCCCCGGCGTTGTTTTTGTTCCCGATCAACCAGTCAAATTGTAGCCAAATCCGACGCAGTTGTGAAAAATGACGAAATTGCCACCTGCCGATTTTTGTTTCCGATCAACCTGTCAAATTTTGGCAAATTTCGACACAGTCGCGAAAAATGACGAAATTGCCCCCGGCGCGATTTTTGTTCCTGATCAACCAGTCGAATTTTAGCCAATTCCGACACAGTCGCGAAAAATTACGAAATTGCCCCCGGCGAGATTTTTGTTTCCGATCAACCTATCAAATTTCAGGCAATTCCGACACAGTCGAGAAAAATGACGAAATTGCCCCCGGCGCGATTTTTGTTTCCGATCAACCTGTCAAATTTTAGCCAATTCCGACACAGTCGCGAAAAATGACGAAATTGCCCCCGGCGCGTTTTTTGCTTCTGATCAACCTGTCAAACTTTGGCCAATTCCGACACAGTCGCGAAAAATGACGAAATTGCCCCCGGCGCGGTTTTTGTAACCGATCAACCTGTCAAATTTTAGCCAATTCCGACACAGTCGCGAAAAATGACGAGATTGCCCCCGGCGCGGTTTTTGTTTCCGATCAACATGTCAAATTTCATCCAATTCGGACATAGTCGCGAAAAATGACGAAATTGCCCCCGGCGCTGTTTTTGTTCCCGATCAACCAGTCAAATTGTAGCCAAATCCGACGCAGTCGCGAAAAATGACGAAATTGCCACGTGCGCGATTTTTGTTCCCGATCAACCTTTCAAATTTGAGCCAATTCCGACGCAGTCGGGAAAAATGACGAAATTGCCCACGGCGCGATTTTTGTTCCCGGTCAACTTGTCAAATTTTAGCTAATTCCGACACAGTCGAGAAAAATGACAAATTGCCCCCGGCGCGATTTTTGTTCCCGATCTAACTGTCAAACTGTAACCAAATCCGACACATTCGCGAAAAATGACGAAACTGCCCCCGGCGCGTTTTTTGTTTCCGATCAACCTGTCAAATTTTGGCCAATTTCGACACAGTCGCGAAAAATGATGAAATTGCCCCGGCGCGATTTTTGTTCCCGATCAATCAGTCGAATTTTAGCCAATTCCGACACAGTCGCGAAAAATTACGAAATTGCCCCCGGTGAGATTTTTGTTTCCGATCAACCTGTCAAATTTCAGGCAATTCCGACACAGTCGAGAAAAATGACGAAATTGCCCCCGACGCGGTTTTTGTTTCCGATCAACCTGTCAAATTTCAGGCAATTCCGACACAGTCGCGAAAAATGATGAAATTGCCCCGGCGCGATTTTTGTTCCCGATCAATCAGTCGAATTTTAGCCAATTCCGACGCAGTCGCGAAAAATGACGAAATTGCCCCGGCGCGATTTTTGTTCCCGATCAATCAGTCGAATTTTAGCCAATTCCGACACAGTCGCGAAAAATGACGAAATTGCCCCCGGCGCGATTTTTGTTTCCGATCGACATGTCAAATTTCATCCAATTCGGACATAATCGCGAAAAATGACGAAATTGCCCCCGACGCGGTTTTTTTGCCGATCAACCTGTCAAATTTTAGTCAATTCCGACATAGTGATGAAAAATTACGAATTTGCCCCTGGCGCGATTATTGTTTCCGATCAACCTGTCAAATTTCAGCCAAATCCGACACAGT
>NW_019240010.1:0-1794 GCF_002742605.1 Olea europaea var. sylvestris
TAATTCGCCAAAAACGAACAAACCAAAAGTTATCATTAAACAAAAAACCACTTTTCATCGGCTCGATTCCAATCGACTTAGACCAGCAACCCGCCAAAACGAACAAACCTAAAGTTATCATGAATTCCAAAACCACTTTTCATTGGCTCGATTCTAATCGAGTTAGACAACCAATTCGCCAAAACCAAACAAACCTAAAGTTATCATGAGATCAAAAGTCACTTTTCATTAGCTCGATTCAATCGAATTAGACTAGCAATTCACCAAAAACGAACAAACCCGCAGTGATAATGAAATCAAAAACAACTTTTCATTGGTTCAGATCCATTCGAATTAGACTAGGAATTCACCAAAAATGAACAAACCCGAAGTTATCTTGAAACTAAAAACCACTTTTCATTGGCTCAATTCCAGTTGAGTTAGACAAGCAATTCGTCAGAAACGAATAAACCCAGAATTATCCTGAAATCACAGGCCACTATTCATTGGGTCGATTCCAATAGAATTAGACTAGCCATTCGCCAAAAACGAACGAACCCAAAGTTATCAAGAGATCAAAAACCACTTTTCATTAGCTCGATTCCAATCGAATTAGAATAGAAATTCACCAAAAATGAACAAACTCGTAGTGATCATGAAATCAAAAACCACATTTCATTGGCTCGATTCCGATTGAGTTAGACCAGAAATTCGTCAAAAACGAAAAAACCCGGAGTTATCACGAAATCACAAGCCACTTTTCATTGGGTCAATTCCAATCGAATTAGACTAGCCATTCGCCAAAAACGAACGAACCCGAAGTTATCATGAGATCAAAAACTACTTTTCATTAGCTCAATTCCAACTGAATTAGAATAGCAATTCACCAAAAACGAACAAACCCGTAGTGATCGTGAAATCGAAACCCACTTTTCATTGGCTCGACTCCAATCGAATTAGACGGGTAATTTGCCAAAAACGAACAAACCAAAAGTTATCATTAAATAAAAAATTACTTTTCATCTGCTCGATTCCAATCTACTTAGACTAGCAACTCGCCAAAACCAACAAACCTAAAGTTATCATGAATTCCAAAACCACTTTTCATTGTCTCGATTCTAATCGAGTTAGACAAGCGATTCGCCAAAAACAAACAAACCTAAATTTATCATGAGATCAAAAACCACTTTTCATTAGCTCGATTCCAATCGAATTAGACTAGCAATTTACCAAAAACGAACAAACCCGAAGTGATAATGAAATCAAAAACAACTTTTCATTGGCTCGGATCCATTCGAATTAGACTAGGAATTCACCAAAAATGAACAAACCCGAAGTTATCTTGAAACCAAAAACCACTTTTCATTGGCTCAATTCCAATTGAGTTAGACAACCAATTCGTCAGAAAAGAATAAAACTGGAGTTATCGTAAAATCACAAGCCACTTTTCATCGGGTCGATTCCAATAGAATTAGACTAGCCATTCGCCAAAAACGAACGAACTCGAAGTTGTCAAGAGATCAAAAACTACTTTTCATTAACTCGATTCCAATCGTATTAGAATAGCAATTCACCAAAAATGAACAAACCCGTAGTGATCATGAAATCGAAAACCACATTTCATTGGCTCGATTCCGATCAAGTTAGACAAGAAATTTGTTAAAAACAGATAAACCCGGAGTTATCACGAAATCACAAGCCACTTTTCATTGGGTCTATTCCAATCGAATTCGATTAGCCATTCGCCAAAAATGAACGAACCCGAAGTGATCAAGAGATCAAAAACCACTTTTCATTAGCTCAATTCCAATTGAA
>NW_019240011.1:0-1794 GCF_002742605.1 Olea europaea var. sylvestris
AATAGCTCATCTAAGCACATCAACCTTGAAATTCAAATGGTTGTTCATGTTAGAAAAATACAAAGGATTTTATTATATTGTGTATCAACAAGAATGAAATAATTTGGAATATAAATAACACAAGTGTTTTAGGAATTACTCTTGTAGCGTGCTTTATAAAAAAATTCCTTTGATCTTTGATCTTCTTAATTCCACCTTCAAGCCTCCTTGTTTAATTTTCTTGATTCTCCTTCAAACATTTTGGCCTTCTCCATTGTTCTTAAGAGCTCAAAAAATTGTAGGGATTTTTTCTTTGTGTGTGAGCACAAGAATTTTACTTTTGCATATCTTAATTAAACCCCAAAAATGTACGTGTCTATATTATGGATTTGATTCACAAGTCTTTCAATCCCAAAAGACCTCTATCTTTTGATTGGATAAGGGTCCTCAATAAAAAGGAATCACTTTTGTACTTATCATAACCTCCATATCTAAATGGCATGTGCTTGGCACATGCAAGACACATTCCAATTTAATTAATTTATATTTCTATAATTAAAAATAATAAATTATAAGTCTTATAATTTATTCCAGATCTTATTCTATAGCCACTGGAGGGACCAAATGGACCCAATCAAATTAAGCTTCAATAAATTAATCTTGACCTGGTCAACTTTTGATCAGTATAGATAATTTATTAATCACTTTTTATACCACTAAAAGAACATGATTGCGCTCTTTATTTAATTGAAATTACTGAAGCTACAACTATTATATCCTCTGACAAATTGCCTTTATGTATAACCCCCATTAGTCACGTTGAATATTTGGAACTTTGTAAAATGACCAAAATGCCCTTTTCTAAATATACATTAAATCCTTAATTTCATTTTCTATTTGGCAGTTCCATGTGATCACATTATAGTATTAATTCAACAATCATGTCGAATTACTGAGCTGAGATTTAACTATTCTTTAGAAAATATCTTGAGGCCATGATCGTGCCTATTAAATAGGTTACAAATTCCACATAGTGAATATATATTCTCTAATTATTTCACTTTAATTCCCAAGGCATTGAGATAATGATTAGCAATTTAGTCTCGCTCATTGATACCTCAAAAATCTTCAAGTTAATAATCAAAGTTCATTACTCGCTCAGGATTAAGGTACTATTTACAATAGTCAATTGAAATTAAATTCAAGCGGTCAATTTCATAAATTAATTTCACATGGTCCGGTCCAATACATTCCAAAATGTACAATCAATTTTATTGCTAAAATCAAGATCAACTTTAAATAAAATTGAAACAATCTTATCAAAATAAAGTGTACATCTTTATTTACCGATTGTGGACAATAAACTTTAGATCGAATTCTAAGTTAAATCTTTCCATGTTTAACAACTTAAACACTCGATTTATAATGTCAAGTCGATCCATGAACAAAATGCAAGTTCAAATTAATACAATTAATTTATTGGAAAAATAAATTATTATTTTTATTTCAAAATGTCAAGAGTACAAATAAATTTACTTTAATGCTAAAATTAAATTAACAGTTCAAATTTTAGATAGATTGAATTATTTATTTAAACTTGATAAACTCTAGTATCATATTAAGAGTTAAAGCTTGATCGGTTAAAAGTGGATAAAATTTTAACAAGCTTTTATAAAATAAGTACTGAGTGTATAAATATAGACATTCCATCTCGAGGGGATTGATTAAGAACTTCTCTGCTTGGATCATATAATACTGTCGCATACTGGCAACAGTGATCTACATTTTGTGCATACCAAGTGTTCCACTTTCCTT
>NW_019240012.1:0-1794 GCF_002742605.1 Olea europaea var. sylvestris
TTTGACAGGTTTATCGGAAACAAAAATCGCGCCGGGGGTAATTTCGTCATTTTTCGCGACTGTGTCGGAATAGGCTCAAATTTGACCGGTTGATCGAGAACAAAAACCGCACCGGGTGTAATTTCGTCATTTTCCGCGACTGTGTCGAAATTGGGTAAAATTTGACTGGTTGATCGGAAACAAAAACCGCGCTGGGGGCAATTTCGTCATTTTTCTCAACTGTGTCGGAATTGGCTGAAATTTGGCAGTTTGATCGGAAATAAAAATCGCGCCGGGGGTAATTTCGTCATTTACCGCGACTGTATCGGAATTGGCTAAAATTGGGCAGTTTGATCGAAAATAAAAATCGCGTCGGGGGCAATTTCGTCATTATTCTCGACTATGTCGGAATTCGCTGAAATTTGCCAGTCTGATCGGAAATAAAAATCGCGCCGGGGGTAATTTCGTCATTTACCGCGACTGTATCGGAATTGGCTAAAATTGGGCAGTTTGATCGAAAATAAAAATCGCGTCGGGGGCAATTTCGTCATTATTCTCGACTATGTCGGAATTCGCTGAAATTTGCCAGTCTGATCGGAAATAAAAATCGCGCCGGGGGTAATTTCGTCATTTTTCGCGACTGTGTCGGAATAGGCTCAAATTTAACCGGTTGATCGTGAATAAAAACCGCGCCGGGTGTAATTTCGTCATTTACCGCGACTGTATCGGAATTGGGTAAAATTTGACTGGTTGATCGGAAACAAAAATCGCGCCAGGGGCAATTTCGTCATTTTTCTCGACTATGTCGGAATTCGCTGAAATTTGCCAGTCTGATCGGAAATAAAAATGGCGCCGGGGGCAATTTTGTCATTTTTCTCGACTGTGTCGGAATTGGCTGAAATTTGGCAGTTTGCTCAGAAATAAAAATCACGCCGACGGGAATTTCGTCATTTTTCTCGACTGCGTCGGAATTGGCTGAAATTTGGCAGTATGCTCAGAAATAAAAATCACGCCGACGGGAATTTCGTCATTTTTCTCGACTGCGTCAGAATTGGCTGAAATTTGGCAGTTTGATCGGAAATAAAAATCGTTCCGGCGGCAATTTCGTCATTTCTCTTGACTGTGTCGGAATGGGCTCAAAATTGACAGATTTGTCGAGAACAAAAACTGCGCCGGGTGTAATTTCGTCATTTTTGCAACTGTGTCGGAATTGGCTAAAATTTGACTGGTTGATCGGAAACAAAAACCGCGCCGGGGGTAATTTCGTCATTTTTGCAACTGTGTCGGAATTGGCTAAAATTTGACTGGTTGATCGGAAACAAAAATCGCTCCGGGGGCAATTTCGTCATTTTTGTCGACTATGTCCGAATTGGCTGAAATTTGGCAGTTTGATAGGAAATAAAAATAGCGCCGGTGGCAATTTCATCATTTTTCTCGACTGTGTCGGAATGGGCTCAAATTTGACAGATTGATCGGAAACAAAAATCGCGCCGGGGGAAATTTCGTCATTTTTCGCGACTGTGTCGAAATTGGCTAAAATTTGACAGGTTGATCGGAAACAAAAATCGCGCCGGGGGCAATTTCGTCATTTTTCTAGACTGTGTCGGAATGGGCTCATATTTGACAGATTGATCGGAAACAAAAATCGCGCCGGGGAAATTTCGTCATTTTTCGCGACTGTATCGAAATTGGCTAAAATTTAACAGGTTGATCGGAAACAAAAATCGCGTCGGGGGCAATTTCGTCATTTTTCTCAACTGTGTCGGAATGGGCTCAAATTTTACCGGTTGATCGGGAACAAAAATCGCGCCGGGT
>NW_019240013.1:0-1794 GCF_002742605.1 Olea europaea var. sylvestris
ACCTCCCGAAGTTTCTTCTATGCGACCGCATAGAAGGAACCTATGCGGTCGCATAGGTCATTTGAAATACCCAATTGTTATGCAGTGCTTGACGCCATATTTTGATAACAACTGCTCGAACTGACGATTGCAGAAATGTGTGCCCCTGTCACTGATTATGGCTCTCGGTGTCCCAAACGGGGTGAAAATATTCTTCTTCACAAACTCAATCACCACTTTCCCATCATTTGTAGGCAATGCAACCGCTTCAACCCACTTCGAGACATAGTCCACCGCCACTAAAATGTATTGATTTGAAAAAGATGGTGGGAATGGCCCCATGAAATCGATCCCCCAGACATTAAATAATTCCACCTCCAAGATACTACTCAAAGGCATCTCATTTCTTCTAGAGATGTTACCCGTGCGCTGACATCGGTCACACCTCTTTACAAATTCAAACGCGTCCTTAAAGAGTATGGGCCAGTAAAAACCTGATTGGAGAATTTTCGCCGTTGTCTAAGAAGCACCAAAATGCCCTGCATATATAGATGAGTGACAGTTCTCTAATATCAAAGGCACCTCTTCCTCTGGTACACAACGCCGAACGATTTGATCAGCCCCCTGCCTGTAGAGAATGGGGTCTTCCCAAAAGTAGTACTTCAATTCCGCGAAATTTTTTTTCTTCTGGTGACTTGAGTAATCTGGTGGTATGATAGACCTGGCTAAATAGTTAACTATATCTGCATACCAGGGTGTTTCCATCACACCAAAGATCTGCTCATCTGGGAAGATCTCGTTTATTTCCACTGTCTCTTCCTGTTCTGTGTCCTCAAGCCGAGATAGGTGGTCCGCTACCACGTTTTTACTGCCTTTCTTATCCTTGATTTCCAGATCAAACTCTTGAAGCAGCGATATCCAGCGGATGAGGCGTGGCTTAGCATCCTTCTTCTCCATCAAGTATTTGATGGCGGCATGATCTGTGTAGACTATGACCTTCGACCCCACAAGGTATGATCGAAATTTGTCAAACGCATAGACTACAGCAAGAAGCTCTTTCTCCGTAGTGGCATAATTTAACTGAGCATCGTTCAAAGTCTTACTTGCATAGTAGATCACATGAAATACCTTATTCCTTCGTTGACCCAACACGGCTCCCACAACATAATCACTGGCGTCACACATTAATTCAAATGACAGATTCCAATCCGGTGTGATAATTACAGGTGCTGAAGTCAACTTCTCTTTCAAAGTGTTAAAGGCCTGTAGACACTCATCATTAAACTCAAATGTGGACTCCTTCATTTGTGTACACCACAGAGGTTTGGTAATTTTTGAAAAATCCTTGATAAACCTTCTGTAGAATCCAGCGTGCCCAAGAAAACTGCGAACACCCTTCACTGAGGTAGGTGGTGGTAAATTCTCGATCACCTGAATCTTTGCCCTGTCCATCTCAATACCCTTTGCTGAAATTTTGTGCCCTAGTACGATGCCTTCTTGCACCATAAAGTGACATTTCTCCCAATTCAACACCAAGTTGGTCTCTGTACACCGTTGTAGCACAAGACTTAGATGCTCCAGGCACTCATCAAATGAAGATCCAAACACAGAGAAGTCATCCATGAATACCTCGATGAATTTCTCAATCATGTCTGAGAAAATAGCCATCATGCAGTGCTGAAAGGTAGCGGGAGCGTTGCATAATCCAAATGGCATCCTTCTATATGCAAATGTGCCATAGGGGCAAGTGAAAGTGGTCTTCTCCTGATCGTCTGGTGCCACTGGAATCTGATTATACCCGGAGTACCCATCTAG
>NW_019240014.1:0-1794 GCF_002742605.1 Olea europaea var. sylvestris
CGGTCGCTACATTTCTAAAAAGTACTTATGGGCCCAAAACGGACACCGTGTGCAAAAGTTATGCTGAATTCTTCGAACGCCGACATTCCATGCGTTCCAAATATGCAAGTGCTCATTCTTTCGAAAAATGGTCGAAATCCCTTATACGTCATGACGAAGTGGTGAGTTCAATCCAAAACGGTCGCTACATTTCTAAAAAGTACTTATAGGCCCAAAACGGACACCGTGTGCAAAAGTTATGCTGAATTCTTCGAACGCCGACATTCCATGCGTTCCAAATATGCAAGTGCTCATTCTTTCGAAAAATGGTCGAAATCCCTGATACGTCACGACGAAGGGGTGAGTTCAATCCAAAACGGTCGCTACATTTCCAAAAAGTACTTATGGGTCCAAAACGGACACCGTGTGCAAAAGTTACGCTCAATACTTCAAACGCCGACAACAGAATCGTTCCAAATATGCAAGTGCTCATTATTTCGAAAAATTGCCGAAATCCCTGATACGTCACGACGAAGTGGTGAGTTCAATCCGAAACGGTCGCTACATTTCTAAAAAGTACATATGGGCCCAAAACGGACGCCGTGTGCAAAAGTTACGCTGAATTCTTCGAACCCCGACAATCCAAGCGTTCCAAATATGCAAGTGCTCATTCTTTCGAAAAATGGCTGAAATTCCTTATACATGACGACGAAGAGGTGAGGTCAATCCAAAACGGTCGCTACGTTTCCGAAAAGTACTTACGGGGCCAAAACGGACGCCGTGTGCAAAAGTTACGCTCAATTCATCGAACGTCGACAACCCAAGAGTTCTAAATATGCAAGTGCTCATTCTTTTGAAAATGACCGAAATCCCTCATACGTCACGACGAAGTAGTGAGATCAATCCAAAACGGTCGCTAATTTTCCAAAAAATACTTATGGGCTCAAAATGGACACCGTGTGCAAAAGTTACGCTCAATTCTTCGAACGCCGACAATCCAAGCTTTCCAAATATGCAAGTGCTCATTCTTTCGAAAAATGGCCGAAATCCCTTATACGTCACAACGAAGTAGTGAGTTCAATCCAAAACGGTCGCTACATTTCCAAAAAGTACTTATGGGCCCAAAACGGACATCGTGTGCAAAATTTACGCTCAATTCTTCGAACGCCGACAATCAAAGCGTTCAAAATATGCAAGTTCTCATTCTTTTGTAAAATTACCAAAATCCCTTATACGTCACGATGAAGTGGTCAGTTCAATCCAAAACGGTCGCTACATTTCCAAAAAGTACTTATGGGCCCGAAACGGACACCGTGTGCAAAAGTTACGCTCAATACTTCGAACGCCGACAATAGAATCGTTCCAAATATGCAAGTGCTCATTCTTTCGAAAAATGGCCGAAATCCCTGATACATCACGACGAAGTGGTGAGTTCAATCCAAAACGGTCGCTACATTTCTAAAAAGTATTTATGGGCCCAAAATGGACACCCTGTGCAAAAGTTATGCTGAATTCTTCGAACGCCGAAAATCCAAGCGTTCCAAATATGCAAGTGCACATTCTTTCGAAAAATGGTCGAAATCCCTTATACGTCACGACGAAGAGGTGAGTTCAATCCAAAACGGTCGCTACATTTCCAAAAAGTACTTATGGGCCCAAAACGGACACCGTGTGCAAAAGTTACGCCCAATTCTTTGAACGCAGACAATCCAAGCGTTCCAAATATACAGATGCTCATTCTTTCGAAAAATGGCCGAAATCCCTGATACGTCACGACGAAGTGGTGAGTTCAATCCAAAACGGTCGCTAAATTTC
>NW_019240015.1:0-1794 GCF_002742605.1 Olea europaea var. sylvestris
GAATTGGTACTCTAATTCCATTGGAATCGAGCCAATGAAAAGCTATTTTTGATTTCATGATAACTTGGGGTGTGTTCATTTTTTGCGAATTGCTAGTCTAAATAGATTGGAATCCAGCTAATGAAAAGTGGTTTTTGATTTCATGATATCTTTGGGTTTGATCATTTTTAGCGAATTGCTAGTCTAAATCGATTGGAATCAGGCCAATGAAAAGTTGTTTTTGATTTCATGACAACATCGGGCTTGTTCGTTTTTGGCGAATTGCTAGTCTAATTCGATTGGAATCGAACCAATGAAAAGTAATTTTTCATTGAATGATAACTTCGGCTTTGTTCGTTTTTTGCGAATTGCTAGTCTAAATCGATTGGAATCGAGCCAATGAAAAGTTGCTTTTGATTTCATGATAACTTCGAGTTTGTTCGTTTTTGGCGAATTGCTACTCTAATTTGATTGGAATCGAGTCAAAGAAAAGTGGTTTTTGATTTCATGATAACTTCGGGTTTGTTCATTTTTAGCAAATTTCAAGTCTAAATCGATTCGAATCAAGTCAATGAAACGTGACTTTTGATTTCATGATAACTTAGGGTTTGTGTGGTTTTGTCGAATTCGTAGTCTAATTCGATTGGAATCGAGCCAAAGAAAAGTCATTTTTCATTTCATGGTAACTTCGGGTTTGTTCGTTTTTGCTGAATTGCTTTTCTAAATCGATTGGAATCGAGCAATTGAAAAGTGGCTTTTGATTTCATGACAACTTCGGGTTTGTTCGTTTTGACAAATTTGTTGTCTAATTCGATTGGAATGCAGCTAATGAAAAGTGGTTTTTGATTTAATGATAACTTCAGATTTGTTCGTTTTAGGCGAATCGCTAGTCTAATTTGATTGGAATTGAGCCAATGAAAAGTGGTTTTCGATTTCATGACAACTTCGGGTTTGTTCATTTTTTGTGAATTGCTAGTCTAATTCGATTGGAATCGTGCCAATGAAAAGCGATTTTTCATATCATGATAACTTCGGGTTTGTTCATTTTTTGCGAAATGCGAGTCTAAAACGACTGGAATCGAGCCAATGAAAAGTTGTTTTTCATTTCATGATAAATTTGGGTTTGTTCATTTTGGCGAATTGCTAGTCTAATTCATTTGGAATCTAGCTAATGAAAAGTGGTTTTTGATTTCATGATAACTTCGGATTTGTTCATTTTTGGGGAATTGGTAGTCTAATTCCATTGGAATTGAGCCAGCGAAAAGTTGTTTTTGATTTCATGATAACTTTGAATCTATTGGTTTTTGGCGAATTGCTAGTCTAATTCGATTGGAATCGAGCCAATGAAAAGTGGCTTTTGATTTCATGAAAACTTCGGGTTTGTTCTTTTTTGGCGAATTGCTAGTCTAATTCGATTGGAATCTAGCCAATAAAAAGTGGTTTTTGATTTCATGATAGCTTCGGGTTTGTTCGTTTTTAGCGAATTGCTAGTCTAATTCGATTGGAATCGAGCCAATGAAAAGTTTTTTTTGATTTCATGATAACTTCGTGTTTGTTCATTTTTGGCGAATTGTTAGTCTAAATTGATCAGAATCGAGCTAAAGAAAAGTTGTTTTTAATTTCATGATAATTTCGTGTTTGTTCATTTTTGGCAAATTGCTTGTCTAAATCGACTGGAATCGAGCCAATGAAACGTGGCTTTTGATTTCATGATAACTTAGGGTTTGTTCGGTTTTTGCGAATTGCTAGTCTAATTCGGTTGGAATCGAGCCAAAGAAAAGTGATTTTTCATTTCATGGTAACTTTTGGCTTGTT
>NW_019240016.1:0-27999 GCF_002742605.1 Olea europaea var. sylvestris
GTCTACGAAAGTTATGCTCAATTTTTCGAACGCCGTCAATCCAAATATGCACCTGCACGTTTTTCAAAATTGGTCAAAATCCCACATACGTCACGACGAAGTTGTGAGTTCAATCCAAAAGGGTCGGTACATTTCCGAAAAGTACTTATGGGCCCGAAACGGACACCGTTTCCATAAGCTACGCTCATTTCTTCGAAGCTCGAAAATCCAAGCGTTAAAAATATACGAGCGGTCATTCTTCAAAAAAAGGTTGAAAACCCTAATACGCCATTACGAAATCGTGAGCTAAACCCACAGCCATCGCTACATTTCCGAAAACTACTTATGGTCCCGAAACGGACACCGACTTCGAAAGTTATGCTCAATTCCTCAAACGCCGTCAATGCAAATATGCAGCTGCACATTCTTCAAAAAATGGTCAAAATCCCTTGTACATCGTGATGAAGTAGTGAGTTCAATCCAAAAGGTTCGCTACATTTCCGAAAAGTACTTATGGGCCCAAAACGGACACCGTTTGCATAAGTTACGCTCATTTCTTCGAAGCTCGAAAATCCAAGCGTTAAAAATATGCGAGCGATCGTTCTTCAAAAAAAGGTCGAAAACCCTAATACGTCATTACGAAATCTTGAGCTAAACCCACAACGGTCGCTACATTTCCGAAAACTACTTATGGTCCCGAAACGGACACCGTCTACGAAAGTTATGCTCAATTCCTCGAACGCCGTCAATCCAAATATGCAGCTGCACGTTTTTCAAGAAATGGTCAAAATCCCTCATACGTCACGACGAGGTAGTGAGTTCAATCCAAAAGGTTTGCTACATTTTCGAAAAGGACTTATGGGCCCGAAACGGACACCGTTTGCATAAGTTACGCTCATTTATTCGAACCTCGAAAATCCAAGCGTTAAAAATATGCGAGTTTTCGTTCTTCAAAAAAAGGATAAAAACCCTAATATGTCATTACGAAATCGTGAGCTAAATCCCCAACGGTCGCTACATTTTCGAAAACTACTAATGGTCCGGAAACGGACACCGTCTACGAAAGTTATGCTCAATTCCTCGAACGTCGTCAATCCAAATATGCAGCTGCACGTTCTTCAAAAAATGGTCAAAATCCCTCATACGTCACGACGAGGTAGTGAGTTCAATCCAAAAGGGTCGCTACATTTCCGAAAAGTACCTATGGGCCCAAAACGGACACCGTTTGCAAAAGTTACGCTCATTTCTTCGAAGCTCGAAAATCCAAGCGTCAAAAATATGTAAGCATTCGTTCTTCATAAAAATGACGAAAACCCTAATACGTCATTTAGAAATCGTGAGCTAAACCCACAACGGTCGCTACATTTCCGAAATCTACATTTGGTCCCAAAACGGACACCGTCTGCGAAACTTATGCTCAATTCCTCGAACGCCGTCAATCCAAATATGCAGCTGCACGTTCTTCAAAAAATGGTCAAAATCCCTCATACGTCACGACGAGGTAGTGAGTTCAATCCAAAAGGGTCGCTACATTTCCGAAAAGTACTTATGGGCCCAAAACGGACACCGTTTGCATAAGTTACGCTCATTTCTTCGAAGCTCGAAAATCCAAGCGTCAAAAATATGTAAGCGTTCGTTCTTCATAAAAATGACGAAAACCCTAATACATCATTACGAAATCGCGAGCTAAACCCACAACGGTCGCTACATTTCCGAAAACTACTTATGGTCCCAAAATGGACACCGTCTGTGAAAGTTATGCTCAATTCCTCGAACGCCGTCAATCCAAATATGCAGCTGCACGTTCTTAAAAAAATGGTAAAAATCCCTCATACGTCATGACGAGGTAGTGAGTTCAATCCAAAAGGGTCGTTACATTTCCGAAAAGTACTTATGGGCCCAAAACGGACACCGTTTGCATAAGTTATGCTCATTTCTTCGAAGCTCGAAAATCCAAGCGTCAAATATATGTAAGCTTTCGTTCTTCATAAAAATGACGAAAACCCTAATACGTCATTACGAAATCGTGAGCTAAACCCACAACGGTCGCTACATTTTCGAAATCTACTTATGGTCCCGAAATGGACACCGTCTGCGAAAGTTATGCTCAAATCCTCGAACGCCGTCAATCCAAATATGCAGCGGCACATTCTTCAAAAAATGGTCAAAATCCCTCATACGTCGCGACGAAGTAGTGAGTTCTATCCAAAAGGGTCGCTACATTTCCGAAAAGAACTTATGGGCCCAAAACGGACACCGTTTGCATAAGTTATGATCATTTCGTCGAAGCTCGAAAATCCAAGCGTCAAAAATATGCAAGCGGTCGTTCTTCATAAAAATGATGAAAACCCTAATACGTCATTACGAAATCGTGAGCTAAACCCACAATGCTCGCTACATTTCCGAAAACTACTTATGGTTCCGAAACGGACACCGTCTATGAAAGTTATGCTCAATTTCTCGAACGCCGTCAATCCAAATATGCAGCTGCACGTTGTTCAAAAAATGGTCAAAATCCCTCGTACGTCATGACGAAGTAGTGAGTTCAATCCAAAAGGGTCGCTACATTTCTGAAAAGTACTTATGGGCCCAAAATGGACACCGTTTGCATAACTTACGCTCATTTCTTTGAAGCGCGAAAATCCAAGCATTAAAAATATGCGAGCGATCGTTCTTCAAAAAAAGGACGAAAATCCTAATACGTCATTACGAAATCGTGAGCTAAACCCACAACGGTCGCTACATTTCCGAAAACTACTTGTGGTCCCGAAACGGACACCGTCTACGAAAGTTATGCTCAATACCTCGAACGCCGTCAATGCAAATATGCAGCTGCACGTTCTTCAAAAATTGCTCAAAATCCCTCATACGTCATGATGAAGTAGTGAGTTCAATCCAAAAGGGTCGCTACATTTCCGAGAATTACTTATGGGCCCAAAACGGACATCGTTTCCATAAGTTACGCTCATTTCTTCGAAGCTCGAAAATCCAAGCGTTAAAAATATACGAGCGGTCATTCTTCAAAAAAAGGTTGAAAACCCTAATACGTCATTACGAAATCGTGAGCTAAACCCACAACGGTCGCTACATTTCCGAAAACTACTTGTGGTCCCGAAACGGACACCGTCTACGAAAGTTATGCTCAATTCCTCGAACGCCGTCAATGCAAATATGCAGCTGCACGTTCTTCAAAAATTGCTCAAAATCCCTCATACGTCATGACGAAGTAGTGAGTTCAATCCAAAAGGGTCGCTACATTTCCGAAAATTACTTATGGGCCCAAAACGGACATCGTTTCCATAAGTTACGCTCATTTCTTCGAAACTCGAAAATCCAAGCGTTAAAAATATGCGAGCGGTCATTCTTCAAAAAAAGGTCAAAAACCCTAATACGTCATTACGAAATCTTGAGCTAAACCCACAACGGTCGCTACATTTCTGAAAACTACTTATGGTCCCAAAATTGACACCGTCGACGAAAGTTATACTCAATTCCTCGAACACCGTCAATCCAAATATCAAGCTGCACGTTCTTCAAAAAATGGTCAAAATCCCTCATACGTCATGATGAGGTAGCGAGTTCAATCCAAAAGGGTCGCTACATTTCCGAAAATTACTTATGGGCCCAAAACGGACATCATTTCCATAAGTTACGCTCATTTCTTCGAAGCTCGAAAATCCAAGCGTTAAAAATATGCGAGCGGTCATTCTTCAAAAAAAGGTTGAAAACCCTAATACGTCATTACGAAATCGTGAGCTAAACCCGCAGCGGTCGCTACATTCCGAAAACTACTTATGGTCCCGAAACGGACACCGACTTCGAAAGTTATGCTCAATTCCTCGAACGCCGTCAATGCAAATATGCAGCTGCACGTTCTTCAAAAAATGGTCAAAATCCCTCGTACATCATGATGAAGTAGTGAGTTCATTCCAAAAGGGTGGCTACATTTCCGAAAAGTACTTATGGGCCCAAAACGGACACCGTTTGCATAAGTTATGCTCATTTCTTCGAAGCTCGAAAATCCAAGCATTAAAAATATGCGAGCGATCGTTCTTCAAAAAAAGGTCGAAAACCCTAATACGTCATTACGAAATCATGACCTAAACCCACAACGGTCGCTACATTTTCGAAAACTACTAATGGTCCCGAAACGGACACCGTCTACGAAAGTTATGCTCAATTCCTCGAACGTCGTCAATCCAAATATGCAGCTGCACGTTCTTCAAAAAATGGTCAAAATCCCTCATACGTCACGACGAGGTAGTGAGTTCAATCCAAAAGGGTCGCTACATTTTTGAAAAGTACTTATGGGCCCAAAACGGACACCGTTTGCATAAGTTACGCTCATTACTTTGAAGCTCGAAAATCCAAACGTTAAAAATATGTAAGCATTCGTTCTTCATAAAAATGACGAAAACCCTAATACGTCATTACGAAATCGTGAGCTAAACCCACAACGGTCGCTACATTTCCGAAATCTACATATGGTCCCAAAACGGACACCGTCTGCGAAACTCATGCTCAATTCCTCGAACGCCGTCAATCCAAATATGCAGCTGCACGTTCTTCAAAAAATGGTCAAAATCCCTCATACGTCACGACGAGGTAGTGAGTTCAATCCAAAAGGGTCGCTACATTTTTGAAAAGTACTTATGGGCCCAAAACGGACACCGTTTGCATAAGTTACGCTCATTACTTCGAAGCTCGAAAATCCAAGCGTTAAAAATATGCGAGCGATCATTTTTAAAAAAAGGTCGAAAACCCTAATACGTCATTACGAAATCTTGAGCTAAACCCACAACGGTCGCTACATTTCCGAAATCTACTTATGGTCGCAAAACGGACACCGTCTGCGAAAGTTATGCTCAATTCCTCGAACGCCGTCAATCCAAATATGCAGCTGCACGTTCTTCAAAAAAAGGTCAAAATCCCTCATACGTCATGACGAGGTAGTGAGTTCAATCCAAAAGGGTCGCTACATTTCCGAAAAGTACTTATGGGCCCAAAACGGACACCGTTTGCATAAGTTACGCTCATTTCTTCGAAGCTCGAAAATCCAAGTGTCAAATATATGTAAGCTTTCGTTCTTCATAAAAATGACGAAAACCCTAATATGTCATTACGAAATCGTGAGCTAAACCCACAACGGTCGCTACATTTTCGAAATCTACTTATGGTCCCGAAATGGACACCGTCTACGAAAGTTATGCTCAAATCCTCGAACGCCGTCAATCCAAATATGCAGCAGTACATTCTTCAAAAAATGGTCAAAATCCCTCATACGTCACGACGAAGTAGTGAGTTCTATCCAAAAGGGTCGTTACATTTCCGAAAAGAACTTATGGGCCCAAAACGGACACCGTTTGCATAAGTTATGATCATTTCGTCGAAGCTCGAAAATCCAAGCGTAAAAAATATGCAAGCGGACGTTCTTCATAAAATGACGAAAACCCTAATACGTCATTACGAAATCATGAGCTAAACCCACAATGCTCGCTACATTTCCGAAAACTACTTATGGTTCCGAAACGGACACCGTCTATGAAAGTTATGCTCAATTTCTCGAACGCCGTCAATCCAAATATGCAGCTGCACGTTGTTCAAAAAATGGTCAAAATCCCTCGTACGTCATGATGAAGTAGTGAGTTCAATCCAAAAGGGTCGCTACGTTTCTGAAAAGTACTTATGGGCCCAAAACGGACACCGTTTGCATAAGTTACGCTCATTTCTTTGAAGCTCGAAAATCCAAGCGTTAAAAATATGCGAGCGATCGTTCTTCAAAAAAAGGACGAAAATCCTAATACGTCATTACGAAATCGTGAGCTAAACCCACAACGGTCGCTACATTTCCGAAAACTACTTGTGGTCCCGAAACGGACACCGTCTACGAAAGTTATGCTCAATTTTTCGAACGCCGTCAATCCAAATATGCAGCTGCACGTTCTTCAAAAGTTGCTCAAAATCCCTCATACGTCATGATGAAGTTGTGAGTTCAATCCAAAAGGGTCGCTACATTTCCGAAAAGTACTTATGGGCCCAAAACGGACACCGTTTCCATATGTTACGCTCATTTCTTCGAAGCTCGAAAATCCAAGCGTTAAAAATATGAGAGCGGTCATTCTTCAAAAAAAGGTCAAAAACCCTAATAAGTCATTATGAAATCTTGAGCTAAACCCACAACGGTCGCTACATTTCCGAAAACTACTTGTGGTCCCGAAACGGACACCGTCTACGAAAGTTATGCTCAATTTTTCGAACGCCGTCAATCCAAATATGCAGCTTCACGTTCTTCAAAAATTGCTTAAAATCCCTCATACGTCATGACGAAGTTGTGAGTTCAATCCAAAAGGGTCGCTACATTTTCGAAAAGTACTTATGGGCCCAAAACGGACACCGTTTCCATAAGTTACGCTCATTTCTTCGAAGCTCGAAAATCCAAGCGTTAAAAATATGCGAGCGGTCATTCTTCAAAAAAAGGTCAAAAACCCTAATAAGTCATTACGAAATCTTGAGCTAAACCTACAACGGTCGCTACATTTCCGAAAACTACTTATGGTCTTGAAACGGACACCGTCTACGAAAGTTGTGCTCAATTCCTCGAACGGCGTCAATGCAAATATGCAGCTGCACGTTCTTCAAAAAATGGTCAAAATCCCTCGTACGTCATGACGAAGTAGTGAGTTCAATCCAAAAGGGTCGCTACATTTTCGAAAATCACTTATGGGCCCAAAACGGACATCGTTTCCATAAGTTATGCTCATTTCTTCAAAGCTCGAAAATCCAAGCGTTAAAAATATGCGAGCGGTCGTTCTTCAAAAAAAGGATGAAAACCCTAATACGTCATTACGAAATCGGGAGCTAAACCCACAACGGTCGCTACATTTCTGAAAACTACTTATTGTCCCAAAATGGACACCGTCGACGAAAGTTATGCTCAATTCCTCGAACACCGTCAATCCAAATATGAAGCTGCACGTTCTTCAAAAAATGGTCAAAACCCTCATACGTCATGACGAGGTAGCGAGTTCAATCCCAAAGGGTCGCTACATTTCCGAAAAGTACTTATGGGCCCAAAACGGACACTGTTTCCATAAGTTACGCTCATTTCTTCGAAGCTCAAAAATCCAAGCGTTAAAAATATGCGGGCGGTCATTCTTCAAAAAAAGGTCGAAAACCCTAATAAGTCATTACGAAATCTTGAGCTAAACCCGCAGCGGTCGCTACATTTCCGAAAACTACTTATGGTCCTAAAACGGACACCGTCTACGAAAGTTATGCTCAATTCCTCGAACGTCGTCAATGCAAATATGCAGCTGCACGTTCTTCAAAAAATGGTCAAAATCCCTCGTACGTCACGATGAAGTAGTGAGTTCAATCCAAAAGGGTCGTTAATTTTCCGAAAAGTACTTATGGGCCCAAAACGGACACCGTTTGCATAAGTTACGCTCATTTCTTCGAAGCTCGAAAATCCAAGCGTTAAAAATATGCGAGCGGTCGTTCTTGAAAAAAAGGACGAAAACCCTAATACGTCATTAAGAAATCGTGAGCTAAACCCACAACGGTCGCTACATTTCCGAAAACTACTTATCATCCCAAAACGGACACCGTCGGCGAAAGTTATGCCCAATTCCTCGAATGCCGTCAATCCAAATATGCAGCTGCACGTTCTTCAAAAAATGGTCAAAATCCCTCATACGTCACGACGAAGTAGTGAGTTCAATCCAAAAGAGTTGTTACATTTCCGAAAAGTACTTATGGGCCCAAAACGGACACCGTTTGCATAAGTTACGATCATTTCTTTGAAGCTCGAAAATCCAAGCGTTAAAAATATGCGAGCGGTCGTTCTTCAAAAAAAGGATGAAAACCCTAATACGTCATTACGAAATGGTGAACTAAACCCAAAACGGTCGCTACATTTCTGAAAACTACTTATGTTCCCGAAACGGACACCGTTTGCATAAGTTACGCTCATTTCTTCGAAGCTCGAAAATCCAAGCGTTAAAAATATGCGAGCGGTCGTTCTTCATAAAAATGACGAAAACCCTAACACGTCATTACGAAATGGTGAACTAAACCCAAAACGGTCGCTACATTTCTGAAAACTACTTATGTTCCCGAAACGGACACCGTTTGCATAAGTTACGCTCATTTCTTCGAAGCTCGAAAATCCAAGCGTTAAAAATATGCGAGCGGTCGTTCTTCATAAAAATGACGAAAACCCTAACACGTCATTACGAAATCGTGAGCCAAACCCACAACGGTCGCTACATTTCCGAAAACTACTTATGGTCCCGAAATGGACACCGCCTGCAAAACTAATGCTCAATTCCTCGAATGCCGCCAATCCAAATATGCAGCTGTACGTTCTTCAAAAAATGGTCAAAATCCCTCATTCGTCACGACGAAGTTGTGAGTTCAATCCAAAGGGTCGCTACGTTTCCGAAAAGGACTTATGGGCCCGAAACGGACACCGTTTGCATAAGTTACGCTCATTTCTTCGAAGCTCGAAAATCCAAGCGTTAAAAATATGCGAGTTGTCGTTCTTCAAAAAAAGGACGAAAACCCTAATACGTCATTACGAAATCGTGAGCTAAACCCACAACGGTCACTACATTTCCGAAAACTACTTATGGTCCCGAAACGGACACCGTCTACGAAAGTTATGCTCAATTTTTCGAACGCCGTCAATCCAAATATGCACCTGCACGTTTTTCAAAAATTGGTCAAAATCCCACATACGTCACGACGAAGTTGTGAGTTCAATCCAAAAGGGTCGGTACATTTCCGAAAAATACTTATGGGCCCAAAACGGACACCGTTTCCATAAGTTACGCTCATTTCTTCGAAACTCGAAAATCCAAGCTTTAAAAATGTACGAGCGGTCATTCTTCAAAAAAAGGTTGAAAACCCTAATACGCCATTACGAAATCGTGAGCTAAACCCACAGCGGTAGCTACATTTCCGAAAGCTACTTATGGACCCGAAACGGACACCGACTTCGAAAGTTATGCTCAATTCCTCGAATGCCGTCAATGCAAATATGCAGCTGCACATTCTTCAAAAAATGGTCAAAATCCCTCGTGCATCACGATGAAGTAGTGAGTTCAATCCAAAAGGGTCGCTACATTTCCGAAAAGTACTTATGGGCCTAAAACGGACACCGTTTGCATAAGTTACGCTCATTTCTTTGAAGCTCGAAAATCCAAGCGTTAAAAATATACGAGCGATCGTTCTTCAAAAAAAAATCGAAAACCCTAATACGTCATTACGAAATCTTGAGCTAAACCCACAACGGTAGCTACATTTCCGAAATCTACTTATGGTCCCGAAACGGACACCGTCTGCGAAAGTTATGCTCAATTCCTCGAACGCCGTCAATCCAAATATACAGCTGCACGTTCTTCAAGAAATGGTCAAACTCCCTCATACGTCACGACGAGGTAGTGAGTTCAATCCAAAAGGTTCGCTACATTTCCGAAAAGTACTTATGGGCCTAAAACGGACACCGTTTGCATAAGTTACGCTCATTTCTTTGAAGCTCGAAAATCCAAGCGTTAAAAATATACGAGCGATCGTTCTTCAAAAAAAAATCGAAAACCCTAATACGTCATTACGAAATCTTGAGCTAAACCCACAACGGTAGCTACATTTCCGAAATCTACTTATGGTCCCGAAACGGACACCGTCTGCGAAAGTTATGCTCAATTCCTCGAACGCCGTCAATCCAAATATACAGCTGCACGTTCTTCAAGAAATGGTCAAACTCCCTCATACGTCACGACGAGGTAGTGAGTTCAATCCAAAAGGTTCGCTACATTTTCGAAAAGGACTTATGGGCCCGAAACGGACACCGTTTGCATAAGTTACGCTCATTTCTTCGAACCTCGAAAATCCAAGCGTTAAAAATATGCGATTTGTCGTTCTTCAAAAAAGGACGAAAACCCTAATACGTCATTACAAAATCATGAGCTAAACCCACAACGGTCGCTACATTTTCGAAAACTACTTATGGTCCCGTAACGGACACCGACTTCGAAAGTTATGCTCAATTCCTCGAACGCCGTCAATCCAAATATGCAGCTGCACATTCTTCAAAAAATGGTCAAAATCCCTCATACGTCACGACGAGGTAGTGAGTTCAATCCAAAAGGGTCGCTACATTTCGAAAAAGGACTTATAGGCCCGAAACGGACACCGTTTGCATAAGTTACGCTCATTTCTTCGAATCTCGAAAATCCAAGCGTTAAAAATATGCGAGTTGTCATTCTTCAAAAAAAGGTGGAAAACCCTAATACGTCATTACGAAATCGGGAGCTAAACCCACAACGGTCGCTGCATTTCCGAAAAATACTTATGGTCCCGAAACGGACACCGTCTACGAAAGTTATGCTAAATTTTTCGAACGCCGTCAATCCAAATATGCACCTGCACGTTTTTCAAAAATTGATCAAAATCCCTCATACGTCACGACGAAGTTGTGAGTTCAACCGAAAAGGGTCGGTACATTTTCGAAAAGTACTTATGGGCCCAAAACGGACACCGTTTGCATAAGTTACGCTCATTTCTTCGAAGCTCGAAGATCCAAGCGTTAAAAATATGCGAGCGGTCGTTCTTCATAAAAAGGACGAAAACCCTAATACGTCATTACGAAATCGTGAGCTAAACCCACAGCGGTCGCTACATTTCCAAAAAGGACTTATGGGCCCAAAACGGACCCCGTTTGCATAAGTTATGCTCATTTCTTCGAACCTTGAAAATGTAAGCATTCGTTCTTCATAAAAAGGACGAAAACCCTAATACGTCATTACGAAATCGTGAGCTAAACCCACAGCGGTCGCTACATTTCCAAAAAGGACTTATGGGCCCAAAACGGACCCCGTTTGCATAAGTTATGCTCATTTCTTCGAAGGTCGAAAATCCAAGCGTCAAAAATATGTAAGCATTCGTTCTTCATAAAAATGACGAAAACCCTAATACGTCATTACGAAATCGTGAGCCAAACCCACAACGGTCGCCTACATTTCCGAAATCTACTTATGGTTCCAAAACGGACACCGTCTGCGAAAGTTATGCTCAAATCCTCGAACGCCGTCAATCCAAATGTGCAGCTGCACGTTCTTCAAAAAATGGTCAAAATCCCTCATACGTCACGACGAGGTAGTGAGTTCAATCCAAAAGGGTCGCTAAATTTTCGAAAAGTATTTATGGGCCCAAAAAGGTCACCGTTTGCATAAGTTACGCTCATTTCTTCGAAGCTCGAAAATCCAAGCGTCAAAAATATGTAAGCGTTCGTTCTTCATAAAATTGACGAAAACCCTAATACGTCATTACGAAATCATGAGCTAAACCCACTACGGTCACTACATTTCCGAAATCTAGTTATGGTCGCAAAACGGACACCGTCTGCGAAAGTTATGCTCAATTCCTCGAACGCCGTCAATCCAAATATGCAGCTGCACGTTCTTCAAAAAATGGTCAAAATCCCTCATACGTCACGATGAGGTAGTGAGTTCAATCCAAAAGGGTCGCTACATTTCCGAAAAGTACTTATGGGCCCAAAACGGACAACGTTTGCATAAGTTACGCTCATTTCTTCGAAGCTCGAAAATCCAAGCGTCAAAAATATGTAAGCGCTCGTTCTTCATAAAAATGACGAAAACCCTAATACGTCATTACGAAATCGTGAGCTAAACCCACAACGGTCGCTACATTTTCAAAATCTACTTATGGTCCCGAAATGGACACCGTCTGCGAAAGTTATGCTCAAATCCTCGAACGCCGTCAATCCAAATATGCAGCGGCACATTCTTCAAAAAATGGTCAAAATCCCTCATACGTCGCGACGAAGTAGTGAGTTCTATCCAAAAGGGTCGCAACATTTCCGAAAAGTACTTATGGGCCCAAAACGGACACCGTTTGCATAAGTTACGCTCATTTCTTCGAAGCTCGAAAATCCAAGCGTCAAAAATATGCAAGCGGTCGTTCTTCATACAAAGGACGAAAACCCTAGTACGTCATTGCGAAATCGTGAGCTAAACACACAACGGTCGCTACATTTTCGAAAACTACTTATGGTCCCAAAATGGACACCGTCTGCGAAAGTTATGCTCAATTCCTCGAACGCCGTCAATCCAAATATGCAGCTGCACGTTCTTCAAAAAATGGTCAAAATCCCTCATATGTCATGACGAAGTTGTGAGTTCAATCCAAAAGGGTCGCTACATTTCCGAAAAGTACTTATGGGCCCAAAACGGACACCGTTTGCATAATTTACGCTCATTTCTTCGAAGCTCAAAAATCCAAGCGTCAAAAATATGCAAGCGGTCGTTCTTCATACAAAGGACGAAAACCCTAATACGTCATTACGAAATCGTGAGCTAAACACACAACGGTCGCTACATTTTCGAAAACTACTTATGGTCCCAAAATGGACACCGTCTGCAAAAATTATGCTCAATTCCTCGAACACCGGCAATCCTAATATGCAGCTGCACGTTCTTCAAAGAATGGTCAAAATCCCTCATACGTCACGACGAGGTAGTGAGTTCAATCCAAAAGGGTCGCTACATTTCCGCGAAGTACTTATGGGCCCAAAACGGACACCGTTTGCATAAGTTACGCTCATTTCTTCGAAGCTCAAAAATCCAAGCGTCAAAAATATGCAAGCGGTCGTTCTTCATAAAAAGGACGAAAACCCTAATACGTCATTACGAAATTGTGAGCTAAACCCACAACGGTCGCTACATTTCCGAAAACTACTTATGGTCCCAAAATGGACACCGTCTGCGAAAGTTATGCTCAATTCCTCGAACGCCGTCAATCCAAATATGCAGCTGCACGTTCTTCAAAAAATGGTCAAAATCTCTCATACGTCACGACGAGGTAGTGAGTTCAATCCAAAAGGGTCGCTACATTTTCGAAAAGTACTTATGTGCCCAAAACGGACACCGTTTGCATAAGTTACGCTCATTTCTTCGAAGCTCAAAAATCCAAGCGTCAAAAATATGTAAGCGTTCGTTCTTCATAAAAACGACGAAAACCCTAATACATCATTATGAAATCGTGAGCTAAACCCACAACGGTCGCTACATTTTCGAAATCTACTTATGGTCCCGAAATGGACACCGTCTGGGAAAGTTATGCTCAAATCCTCGAACGCCGTCAGTCCAAATATGCAGCTGCACATTCTTCAAAAAATGGGTTAAATCACTCATACGTCACGACGAAGTAGTGAGTTCTATCCAAAAGGGTCGCTACATTTCCGAAAAGTACTTATGGGCCCAAAACGGACACCGTTTGCATAAGTTACGCTCATTTCTTCGAACCTTGAAAATCCAAGCTTCAAAAATATGCAATCGGTCGTTCTTCATAAAAAGGACGAAAACCCTAATACGTCATTATGAAATCGTGAGCTAAACACACAACGGTCGCTACATTTCCGAAAACTACTTATGGTCCCAAAATGGACACCGTCTGCGAAAGTTATGCTCAATTCCTCGAACGCCGTCAATCCAAATATGCAGCTACACGTTCTTCAAAAAATGGTCAAAATCCCTCATAGGTCACGACGAAGTAGTGAGTTCAATCCAAAAGGGTCGCTACATTTTCGAAAAGTACTTATGGGCCCAAAACGGACACCGTTTGCATAAGTTACGCTCATTTCTTCGAAGCTCGAAAATCCAAGCGTTAAAAATATGTGAGCGATCGTTTTTCAAAAAAAGGTCGAAAACCCTAATACGTCATTACGAAATCTTGAGCTAATCCCACAATGGACACCGTCTGCGAAAGTTATGCTCAATACCTCGAACGCCGTCAATCCAAATATGCAGCTGGACGTTCTTCAAAAAATGGTCAGAATCCCTAATACGTCACGGCGAGGTAGTGAGTTCGATCCAAAAGGGTCGCTTCATCTCCGAAAAGTACTTATGGGCCCAAAACGGACACCGTTTGCATAAGTTACGCTCATTTCTTCGAAGCTCGAAAATCCAAGCGTTAATAATATGCGAGCGATCGTTTTTCAAAAAAAGGTCGAAAACCCTAATACATCATTACGAAATCTTGGGCTAAACCCACAACGGTCTCTACATTTCCGAAAACTACTTATGGTCCCTAAACGGACACCGTCTGCGAAAGCTATGCTCAATTCCTCGAACGTCGTCAATCCAAATATGTAGGTACACTTTCTTCAAAAAATGGTCAAAATCCCTCATACGTCACGATGAAGTAGTGAGTTCAATCCAAAAGTGTCGCTACATTTTCGAAAAGACCTTATGGGCCCAAAACGGACACCGTTTGCATAAGTTACGATCATTTTTTCGAAGCTCCAAAATCCAAGCGCCAACTATATCCAAGCGGTCGTTCTTCATAAAATTGACGAAAACCCTAATACGAAATTACGAAATCGTGAGCTAAACCCACAACGGTCGCTACATTTCCGAAAACTACTTATGGTCCCAAAATGGACACCGTCTGCGAAAGTTATGCCCAATACCTCGAACGCCGTCAATCCAAATATGCATCTGCACGTTCTTGAAAAAATGGTCAAAATCCCTCATACGTCACGACGAGGTAGTGATTTCAATCCAAAAGGGACGCTACATTTCCGAAAAGTACTTATGGGCCCAAAACGGACACCGTTTCCATAAGTTACGCTCATTTCTTAGAAGCTCGAAAAACCAAGCGTAAAAAATACGCTAGCGGTCGTTTTTCAAAAAAAGGACAAAAACCCTAATACGTAAATATGAAATCGTGAGCTAAACCCACAACGGTCGCTACATTTCCGAAAACTACTTATGGTTCCGAAATGGACACCGTCTACGAAAGTTATGCTCAATTTTTCGAACGCCGTCAATCCAAATATGCACCTGCACGTTCTTCAAAAATTGGTCAAAATCCCTCATACATCACGACGAAGTTGTGAGTTCAATCCAAAAGGGTCGCTACATTTTCGAAAAGTATTTACGGGCCCAAAACGGACACCGTTTCCATAAGTTACGCTCATTTCTTCGAAGCTCGAAAATCCAAGCGTTAAAAATATGCGAGCGGTCGTTCTTCAAAAAAAGGTCGAAAACCCTGATACGTCATTACGAAATCGTGAGCTAAACCCACAGCGGTCGCTACATTTCCGAAAACTACTTATGGTCCCGAAACGGACACCTCTACGAAAGTTATGCTCAATTCCTCGAAATCCGTCAATGCAAATATCCAGCAGCACGTTCTTCAAAAAATTGTCAAAATCCCTTGTACGTCACGACGAAGTAGTGAGTTCAATCCAAAAGGGTCGCTACATTTTCGAAAAGTACTTATGGGCCCAAAACGGACACCGTTTGCATAAGTTACACTAATTTCTTCGAAGCTCGAAAATCCAAGCGTTAAAAATATGCGAGCGATCGTTTTTCAAAAAAAGGTCGAAAACCCTAATACATCATTACGAAATCTTGAGCTAAACCCACAACGGTCGCTACATTTTCGAAAGCTACTTATGGTCCCGAAATGGACACGGTCTGCGAAAGTTATGCTCAATTCCTCGAACGCCGTCAATCCAAATATGCAGCTGCACATTCTTCAAAAAAGGTCAAAATCCCTCATACGTCACGAAGAGGTAGTGAGTTCAATCCAAAAGGGTCGCTACCTTTCCGAAAAGTACTTATGGGCCCAAAACGGACACCGTTTGCGTAAGTTACGCTCATTTCTTCGAAGCTCGAAAATCCAAGCGTGAAAAATATGCGAGCGATCGTTCTTCAAAAAAAGGTCGAAAACCCTAATACGTCATTACGAAATCGTGAGCTAAACCCACAACGGTCGCTACATTTCCGAAATCTACTTATGGTCCCGAAATGGACACCGTCTGCAAAAGTTATGCTCAATTCCTCGAACGCCGTCAATCCAAATATGCAGCTGCACCTTCTTCAAAAAATGGTCAAAATCCCTCATACGTCACGATGAGGTAGTGAGTTCAATCCAAAAGGGTCGCTACCTTTCCGAAAAGTACTTATGGGCCCAAAACGGACACCGTTTGCATAAGTGACGCTCATTTCTTCGAAGCTCGAAAATCCAAGCGTTAAAAATATGCGAGCGGTCGTTCTTCAAAAAAAGGACGAAAACCCTAATACATCATTACGAAATCGTGAGCTAAACCCACAACGGCCTCTACATTTCCGAAAACTACTTATGGTCCCAAAACGGACACCGTCTGCGAAAGTTATGCTCAATTCCTCAAACGCCGTCAATCCAAATATGCAGGTGTACTTTCTTCAAAAAATGGTGAAAATCCCTCATACGTCACGACGAAGTAGCGAGTTCAATCCAAAAGTGTCGCTACATTTTCGAAAAGTACTTATGGGCCCAAAACGAACACCGTTTGCATAAGTTACGATCATTTCTTCGAAGCTCGAAAATCGAAGCGTCAAATATATGCAAGCGGTCGTTCTTCATAAAAATGACGAAAACCCTAATACGTCATTACGAAATCGTGAGCTAAACCCACAACGGTCGCTACATTTCCGAAAACTACTTATGGTCCCGAAATGGACACCGTCTGCGAAAGTTATGCTCAATACCTCGAACGCCGTCAATCCAAATATGCAGCTGCACCTTCTTCAAAAAATGGTCAAAATCCCTCATACGTCACGGCGAGGTAGTGAGTTCAATCCAAAAGGGTCGCTACATTTCCGAAAACTACTTATGGTCCCGAAATGGACACCGTCTGCGAAAGTTATGCTCAATACCTCGAACGCCGTCAATCCAAATATGCAGCTGCACCTTCTTCAAAAAATGGTCAAAATCCCTCATACGTCACGGCGAGGTAGTGAGTTCAATCCAAAAGGGTCGCTACATTTCCGAAAACTACTTATGGTCCCGAAATGGACACCGTCTGCGAAAGTTATGCTCAATTCCTCGAACGCCGTCAATCCAAATATGCAGCTGCAAGTACTTCAAAAAATGGTCAAAATCCCTCATACGTCACGGCGAGGTAGTGAGTTCAATCCAAAAGGGTCGCTACATTTCCGAAAAGTACTTATGGGCCCAAAACGGACATCGTTTGCATAAGTTATGCTCATTTCTTCGAAGCTCGAAAATCCAAGCGTTAATAATATGCGAGCGATCGTTTTTCAAAAAAAGGTCGAAAACCCTAATACATCATTACGAAATCTTGGGCTAAACCCAAAACAGTCTCTACATTTCCGAAAACTACTTATGGTCCCAAAACGGACACCGTCTGCGAAAGCTATGCTCAATTCCTCGAACGTCGTCAATCCAAATATGTAGGTACACTTTCTTCAAAAAATGGTCAAAATCCCTCATACGTCACGACGAAGTAGTGAGTTCAATCCAAAAGTGTCGCTACATTTTCGAAAAGACCTTATGGGCCCAAAACGGACACCGTTTGCATAAGTTACGATCATTTTTTCGAAGCTCCAAAATCCAAGCGTCAAATATATCCAAGCGGTCGTTCTTCATAAAAATGACGAAAACCCTAATACAAAATTACGAAATCGTGAGCTAAACCCACAACGGTCGCTACATTTCCGAAAACTACTTATGGTCCTAAAATGGACACCGTCTGCGAAAGTTATGCTCAATACCTCGAACGCCGTCAATCCAAATATGCAGCTGCACGTTCTTCAAAAAATGGTCAAATTCCCTCATACGTCATGACGAGGTAGTGAGTTCAATCCAAAAGGGTCGCTACATTTCCGAAAAGTACTTATGGGCCCAAAACGGACACCGTTTCCATAAGTTACGCTCATTTCTTAGAAGTTCGAAAATCCAAGCGTAAAAAATATGCGAGCGGTCGTTTTTCAAAAAAAGGACAAAAACCCTAATACGTCAATACGAAATCGTGAGCTAAACCCACAACGGTCGCTACATTTCCGAAAACTACTTATGGTCCCGAAATGGACACCGCCTACGAAAGTTATGCTCAATTTTTCGAACGCCGTCAATCCAAATATGCACCTTCACGTTCTTCAAAAATTGGTCAAAATCCCTCATACGTCACGAGTTCAATCCAAAATGGTCGCTACATTTCCGAAAAGTATTTATGGGCCCAAAACGGACACCGTTTCCATAAGTTACGCTCATTTCTTCGAAGCTCGAAAATCCTAGCGTTAAAAATATGCGAGCGGTCGTTCTTCAAAAAAAGGTCGAAAACCCTGATACGTCATTACGAAATCGTGAGCTAAACCCACAGCGGTCGCTACATTTTCGAAAACTACTTATGGTCCCGAAACGGACACCACTACGAAAGTTATGCTCAATTCCTCGAAATCCGTCAATGCAAATATCCAGCTGCACGTTCTTCAAAAAATTGTCAAAATCCCTCGTACGTCACGACGAATTAGTGAGTTCAATCCAAAAGGGTCGCTACATTTCCGAAAAGTACTTATGGGCCCAAAACGGACACCGTTTCCATAAGTTACGCTCATTTCTTCGAAGCTCGAAAATCCTAGCGTTAAAAATATGCGAGCGGTCGTTCTTCAAAAAAAGGTCGAAAACCCTGATACGTCATTACGAAATCGTGAGCTAAACCCACAGCGGGCGCTACATTTCCGAAAACTACTTATGGTCCTAAAATGGACACCGTCTGCGAAAGTTATGCTCAATACCTCGAACGCCGTCAATCCAAATATGCAGCTGCACATTCTTCAAAAAAGGTCAAAATCCCTCATACGTCACGACGAAGTAGTGAGTTCAATCCAAAAGGGTCGCTACATTTCCGAAAAGTACTTATGGGCCCAAAACGGACACCGTTTCCATAAGTTACGCTCATTTCTTCGAAGCTCGAAAATCCTAGCGTTAAAAATATGCGAGCGGTCGTTCTTCAAAAAAAGGTCGAAAACCCTGATACGTCATTACGAAATCGTGAGCTAAACCCACAGCGGGCGCTACATTTCCGAAAACTACTTATGGTCCTAAAATGGACACCGTCTGCGAAAGTTATGCTCAATACCTCGAACGCCGTCAATCCAAATATGCAGCTGCACATTCTTCAAAAAAGGTCAAAATCCCTCATACGTCACGACGAAGTAGTGAGTTCAATCCAAAAGGGTCGCTACATTTCCGAAAAGTACTTATGGGCCCAAAACGGACACCGTTTCCATAAGTTACGCTCATTTCTTCGAAGCTCGAAAATCCTAGCGTTAAAAATATGCGAGCGGTCGTTCTTCAAAAAAAGGTCGAAAACCCTGATACGTCATTACGAAATCGTGAGCTAAACCCACAGCGGGCGCTACATTTCCGAAAACTACTTATGGTCCTAAAATGGACACCGTCTGCGAAAGTTATGCTCAATACCTCGAACGCCGTCAATCCAAATATGCAGCTGCACATTCTTCAAAAAAGGTCAAAATCCCTCATACGTCACGACGAAGTAGTGAGTTCAATCCAAAAGGGTCGCTACATTTCCGAAAAGTACTTATGGGCCCAAAACGGACACCGTTTCCATAAGTTACGCTCATTTCTTCGAAGCTCGAAAATCCTAGCGTTAAAAATATGCGAGCGGTCGTTCTTCAAAAAAAGGTCGAAAACCCTGATACGTCATTACGAAATCGTGAGCTAAACCCACAGCGGGCGCTACATTTCCGAAAACTACTTATGGTCCTAAAATGGACACCGTCTGCGAAAGTTATGCTCAATACCTCGAACGCCGTCAATCCAAATATGCAGCTGCACATTCTTCAAAAAAGGTCAAAATCCCTCATACGTCACGACGAAGTAGTGAGTTCAATCCAAAAGGGTCGCTACATTTCCGAAAAGTACTTATGGGCCCAAAACGGACACCGTTTCCATAAGTTACGCTCATTTCTTCGAAGCTCGAAAATCCTAGCGTTAAAAATATGCGAGCGGTCGTTCTTCAAAAAAAGGTCGAAAACCCTGATACGTCATTACGAAATCGTGAGCTAAACCCACAGCGGGCGCTACATTTCCGAAAACTACTTATGGTCCTAAAATGGACACCGTCTGCGAAAGTTATGCTCAATACCTCGAACGCCGTCAATCCAAATATGCAGCTGCACATTCTTCAAAAAAGGTCAAAATCCCTCATACGTCACGACGAAGTAGTGAGTTCAATCCAAAAGGGTCGCTACATTTCCGAAAAGTACTTATGGGCCCAAAACGGACACCGTTTCCATAAGTTACGCTCATTTCTTCGAAGCTCGAAAATCCTAGCGTTAAAAATATGCGAGCGGTCGTTCTTCAAAAAAAGGTCGAAAACCCTGATACGTCATTACGAAATCGTGAGCTAAACCCACAGCGGTCGCTACATTTCCGAAAACTACTTATGGTCCCGAAACGGACACTTCTACGAAAGTTATGCTCAATTCCTCGAAATCCGTCAATGCAAATATCCAGCTGCACGTTCTTCAAAAAATTGTCAAAATCCCTCGTACGTCACGACGAAGTAGTGAGTTCAATCCAAAAGGGTCGCTACATTTCCGAAAAGTACTTATGGGCCCAAAACGGACACCGTTTGCATAAGTTACGCTCATTTCTTCGAAGGTCGAAAATCCAAGCGTTAAAAATATGCGAGCGATCGTTCTTCATAAAAAGGACGAAAACCCTAATACGTCATTACGAAATCGTGAGCTAAACCCACAGCGGCCGCTACATTTCCGAAAACTACTTATAGTCCCGAAACGGACACTTCTACGAAAGTTATGCTCAATTCCTCGAACGTCGTCAATCCAAATATGTAGGTACACTTTCTTCAAAAAATGGTCAAAATCCCTCATACGTCACGACGAGGTAGTGAGTTCAATCCAAAAGGGTCGCTACATTACCGAAAAGTACTTATGGGCCCAAAACGGACACCGTTTGCATAAGTTACGCTCATTTCTTCGAATCACGAAAATCCAAGCGTCAAAAATATGTAAGCGTTCGTTCTTCATAAAAATGACGAAAACCCTAATACGTCATTACGAAATCGTGATCTAAACCCACAACGGTCTCTACATTTCCGAAATCTACTTATGGTCCCGAAATGGACACCGTCTGCGAAAGTTATGCTCAATTCCTCGAACGCCGTCAATCCAAATATGCAGCTGCACCTTCTTCAAAAAATGGTCAAAATCCCTCATACGTCACGACGAGGTAGTGAGTTCAATCCAAAAGGGTCGCTATCTTTCCGAAAAGTACTTATGGGCCCAAAACGGACACCGTTTGCATAAGTCACGCTCATTTCTTCGAAGCTCGAAAATCCAAGCGTTAAAAATATGCGAGCGGTCGTTCTTCAAAAAAAGGACGAAAACCTAATACGTCATTACGAAATCGTGAGCTAAACCCACAACGGCCTCTACATTTCCGAAAACTACTTACGGTCCCGAAATGGACACGGTCTGCGAAAGTTATGCTCAATTCCTCGAACGCCGTCAATCCAAATATGCAGCTGCACATTCTTCAAAAAAGGTCAAAATCCCTCATACGTCACGATGAAGTTGTGAGTTCAATCCAAAAGGGTCGCTACATTTCCGAAAAGTACTTATGGGCCCAAAGCGGACACCGTTTGAATAAGTTACGCTCATTTCATCGAAGCTCGAAAATCCTAGCGTTAAAAATATGCGATCGGTCGTTCTTCAAAAAAAGGAAGAAAACCCTAATACGTCATTACGAAATCGTGAGCTAAATCCACAACGGTCTCTGCATTTCCGAAAACTACTTATGGTCCCAAAACGGACACCGTCTGCGAAAGTTATGCTCAATTCCTCGAACGTCGTCAATCCAAATATGCAGGTGCACTTTCTTCAAAAAATGGTCAAAATCTCTCATACGTCACGACGAAGTAGTGAGTTCAATCCAAAAGTGTCGTTACATTTTTGAAAAGTACTTATGGGCCCAAAACGGACACCGTTTGCATAAGTTACGATCATTTCTTCGAAGCTCGAAAATCCAAGCGTCAAATATATGCAAGCGGTCGATCTTCATAAAAATGACGAAAACCCTAATACGTCATTACGAAATCTTGAGCTAAACCCACAACGGCCTCTACATTTCCGAAAACTACTTACGGTCCCGAAACGGACACGGTCTGCGAAAGTTATGCTCAATACCTCGAACGCCGTCAATCCAAATATGCAGCTGCACATTCTTCAAAAAAGGTCAAAATCCCTCATACGTCACGACGAATTAGTGAGTTCAATCCAAAAGGGTCGCTACATTTCCGAAAAGTACTTATGGGCCCAAAACGGACACCGTCTGCGAAAGTTATGTTCAATTCCTCAAACGCCGTCAATCCAAATATGCAGCTGCACATTCTTCAAAAAAGGTCAAAATCCCTCATACGTCACGTCGAAGTAGTGAGTTCAATCCAAAAGGGTCGCTACATTTCCGAAAAGAACTTATGGGCCCAAAACGGACACCGTTTCCATAAGTTACGCTCATTTCTTCGAAGCTCGAAAATCACCCTAATACGTCATTATGAAATCGTGAGCTAAACCCACAACGGTCTCTACATTTCCGAAAACTACTTATGGTCCCAAAACGGACACCGTCTGCGAAAGTTATGTTCAATTCCTCAAACGCCGTCAATCCAAATATGCAGGTGTACTTTCTTCCAAAAATAGACAAAATCCCTCATACGTCACGACGAAGTAGTGAGTTCAATCCAAAAGTGTCGCTATATTTTCGAAAAGTAATTATGGGCCCAAAACGGACACCGTTTGCATAAGTTACGATCATTTCTTCGAAGCTCGAAAATCCAAGCGTCAAATATATGCAAGCGGTCGTTCTTCATAAAAATGACGAAAACCCTAATTCGTCATTATGAAATCGTGAGCTAAACCCACAGCGGTCGCTACATTTCCGAAAGCTACTTAGGGTCCCGAAACGGACGCTCCACGAAAGTTATGCTCAATTCCTCGAAAGCCGTCAATGCAAATATGCAGCTGCACGTTCTTCAAAAAATGGTCAAAATCCCTCGTACGTCACGATGAAGTAGTGAGTTCAATCCAAAAGGGTCGCTACATTTCCGAAAAGTACTTATGGGCCCAAAACGGACACCGTTTGCATAAGTTACGCTCATTTCTTCGAAGCTCGAAAATCCAAGCGTTAAAAATAAGCGAGCGGTCGTTCTTCAAAAAAAGGACGAAAACCCTAATACGTCATTACGAAATCGTGAGCTAAACCCACAACGGTCGCTACATTTCCGAAAACTACATATGGTCCCGAAATGGACACCGTCTACGAAAGTTATGCTCAATTTTTGAAACGCTGTCAATCCAAATATGCACCTATACGTTGTTCAAAAAATGGTCAAAATCCCTCATACGTCACGACGAAGTAGTTAGTTCAATCCAAAAGGGTCGCTACATTTCCGAAAAGTACTTATGGGCCCAAAACGGACACCGTTCGCATAAGTTACGCTCATTTCTTCGAAGCTTGAAAATCCAAGCGTTAAAAATATGCGAGCGATCGTTTTTCAAAAAAAGGTCGAAAACCCTAATACGTCGTTACGAAATCCTGAGCTAAACCCACAGCGGTCGCTACATTTCCGAAAGCTACTTATGGTCCCGAAACGGACACTCCACGAAAGTTATGCCCGATTCCTCGAACGCCGTCAATCCAAATATGCAGGTGGACTTTCTTCAAAAAATGGTCAAAATCCCTCGTACGTCACGACGAAGTAGTGAGTTCAATCCAAAAGTGTCGCTACATTTTCGAAAAGTACTTATGGGCCTAAAACGGACACCTTTTGCATAAGTTACGATCATTTCTTCGAAGCTCGAAAATCCAAGAGTCAAAAATATGCAAACGGTCGTTCTTCATAAAAATGACGAAAACCCTAATACGTCATTACGGAATCCTGAGATAAACCCACAACGGTCGCTACATTTTCGAAAACTACTTATGGTTCCGAAACGGACACCGTCTACGAAAGTTATGCTCAATTCCTCGAACGCCGTCAATGCAAATATACAGGTGCACGTTCTTCAAAGAATGTTCAAAATCCCTCGTACGTCACGACGAAGTAGTGAGTTCAATCCAAAAGGGTCGCTACATTTTCGAAAAGTACTTATGGGCCTAAAACGGACACCGTTTGCATAAGTTACGCTCATTTCTTCGAACCTCGAAAATCCAAGCGTTAAAAATATGCGAGCGGTCGATCTTCAAAAAAAGGACAAAAACCTTAATACGTCATTACGAAATCGTGAGCCAAACCCACAGCGGTCGCTACATTTCCGAAAGCTACTTATGGTCTCGAAGCGGACACTCCACGAAAGTTATGCTCAATTCCTCGAAAGCCGTCAATGCAAATATGCACCTGCACGTTTGTCAAAAAATGGTCAAAATCCCTCGTACGTCACGACGAAGTAGTGAGTTCAATCCAAAAGGGTCGCTACATTTCCGAAAAGTACTTATGGGCCCAAAACGGACACCGTTTCCATAAGTTACGCTCATTTCTTCGAAGCTCGAAAATCCAAGCGTTAAAAATAAGCGAGCGGTCGTTCTTCAAAAAAAGGACGAAAACCCTAATATGTCATTACGAAATCGTGAGCTAAACCCACAACGGTCGCTACATTTCCGAAAACTACATATGGTCCCGAAACGGACACCGTCTACGAAAGTTATGCTCAATTTTTGAAACGCTGTCAATCCAAATATGCAGCTGTACGTTGTTCAAAAAATGGTCAAAATCCCTCATACGTCACGACGAAGTAGTTAGTTCAATCCAAAAGGGTCGCTACATTTCCGAAGAGTACTTATGGGCCCAAAACGGACACCGTTCGCATAAGTTACGCTCAATTTTTCGAAGCTCGAAAATCCAAGCGTTAAAAATATGCGAGCGATCGTTTTTCAAAAAAAGGTCGAAAACCCTAATACGTCATTAACAAACGCTATCAATGCAAATATACAGGTGCACGTTCTTCAAAAAATGGTCAAAATCCCTCGTACGTCACGACGAAGTAGTGAGTTCAATCCAAAAGGGTCGCTACATTTTCGAAAAGTACTTATGGGCCTAAAACGGACACCGTTTGCATAAGTTACGCTCATTTCTTCAAAGCTCGAAAATCCAAGCGTTAAAAATATGCGAGCGATCGTTTTTCAAAAAAAGGTCGAAAACCCTAATACGTCATTAAGAAATCCTGAGCTAAACCCACAACGGTCTCTACATTTCCGAAAACTACTTATGGTCCCGAAATGGACACCGTCTGCGAAAGTTATGCTCAATTCCTCGAACGCCGTCAATCCAAATATGCAGCTGCACATTCTTCAAAAATGGTCAAAATCCCTCATACGTCACGACGAAGTAGTGAGTTCAATCCAAAAGGGTCGCTACATTTCCGAAAAGTACTTATGGGCCCAAAACGGACACCGTTTGCATAAGTTACGCTCATTTCTTCGAAGCTCGAAAATCCAAGCGTTAAAAATAAGCGAGCGGTCGTTCTTCAAAAAAGGACGAAAACCCTAATATGTCATTACGAAATCGTGAGCTAAACCCACAACGGTCGCTACATTTCCGAAAACTACATATGGTCCCGAAACGGACACCGTCTACGAAAGTTATGCTCAATTTTTGACACGCTGTCAATCCAAATATGCACCGGTACGTTCTTCAAAAATTGGTCAAAATCCCTCATACGTCACGACGAAGTAGTGAGTTCAATCCAAAAGGGTTGCTACTTTTCCGAAAAGTACTTATGGGCCCAAAACGGACACCGTTTGCATAAGTTACGCTCATTTCTTCGAAGCTCGAAAATCCAAGCGTTAAAAATATGCGAGCGGTCGTTCTTCAAAAAAAGGACGAAAACCCTAATATGTCATTACGAAATCGTGAGCTAAACCGACAACGGTCGCTACATTTCCGAAAAGTACTTATGGGCCCAAAACGGACACCGTTCGCATAAGTTACGCTCATTTCTTCGAAGCTCGAAAATCCAAGCGTTAAAAATATGCGAGCGGTCGTTCTTCAAAAAAAGGACGAAAACCCTAATATGTCATTACGAAATCGTGAGCTAAACCGACAACGGTCGCTACATTTCCGAAAAGTACTTATGGGCCCAAAACGGACACCGTTTGCATAAGTTACGATCATTTCTTCGAAGTTCGAAAATCCAAGCGTCAAAAATATGCAAGCGGTCGTTCTCCATAAAAAAGACGAAAACCCTAATACGTCATTATGAAATCGTGAGCTAAACCCACAACAGTCGCTACATTTCCGAATACTACTTATGGTTCCGAAACGGACACCGTCTACGAAAGTTATGCTCAATTCCTCGAACGCCGTTAATGCAAATATGCAGCTGCACGTTCTTCAAAAAATGGTAAAAATCCCTAGTATGTCGTGACGAAGTAGTGAGTTCAATCCAAAAGGGTCGCTACATTTCTGAAAAGTACTTATGGGCCCAAAACGGACACCCTTTGCATAAGTTACGCTCATTTCGATGAAGCTCGAAAATCCAAGCGTTAAAAATATACGAGCGGTCGTACATCAAAAAAAGGACGAAAACCCCAATAAGTCATTACGAAATCTTGAGCTAAACCCACAGCGGTCGCTACATTTTCGAAAACTACTAATGGTCCCGAAACGGACACCGTCTGCGAAAGTTATGCTCAATTCCTCGAACGCCGTCAATCCAAATATGCAGGTGCCCTTTCTTCAAAAAATGGTCAAAATCCCTCGTACGTCATTACGAAGTAGTGAGTTCAATCCAAAAGGGTCGCTACATTTCCGAAAAGTACTTATGAGCCCAAAACGGACACCGTTTGCATAAGTTACGCTCATTTCTTCGAAGCTCGAAAATCCAAGCGTTAAAAATATGCGAGCGGTCGTTCTTCAAAAAAAGGACGAAAACCCTAATACATCATTACGAAATCATGAGCTAAATCCACAACGGTCGCTACATTTCCGAAAACTACTTATGGTCCCGAAACGGACACCGTCTACGAAAGTTATACTCAATTTTTCGAACGCCGTCAATCCAAATATGCACCTGCACGTTCTTCAAAAATTAGTCAAAATCCCTCATACGTCACGACGAAGTTGTGAGTTCAATCCAAAAGGGTCGCTACATTTCCGAAAAGTACTTATGGGCCCAAAAGGGACACCGTTTCCATAAGTTACGCTCAATTCTTCGAAGCTCGAAAATCCAAGAGTTAAAAATATGCGAGCGGTCATTCTTCAAAAAAAGGTTAAAAACCCTAATATGTCATTATGAAGTCGTGAGCTAAACCCACAGCGGTCGCTACATTTCCGAAAGCTACTTATGGTCTCGAAGCGGACACTCCACGAAAGTTATGCTCAATTCCTCGAAAGCCGTCAATGCAAATATGCACCTGCACGTTTGTCAAAAAATGGTCAAAATCCCTCGTACGTCACGACGAAGTAGTGAGTTCAATCCAAAAGGGTCGCTACATTTCCGAAAAGTACTTATGGGCCCAAAACGGACACCGTTTGCATAAGTTACGCTCATTTCTTCGAAGCTCGAAAATCCAAGCGTTAAAAATATGCGAGCGATCGTTCTTCAAAAAAAGGTCGTAAACCCTAATACGTCATTACGAAATCATGAGCTAAACTCACAATGGTCGCTACATTTCTGAAAACTACTTATGGTCCCGAAATGGACAACGTCTGCGAAAGTTATGCTCAATTCCTCGAACGCTGTCAATCCAAATATGCAGCTGCACGTTCTTCAAAAATGTTCAAATCCCTCATACGTCACGACGAAGTAGTGAGTTCTATCCAAAAGGGTCGCTACATTTCCGAAAAGTACTTATGGGCCCAAAACGGACACCGTTTGCATAAGTTACGCTCATTATTTCGAAGTTCGAAAATCCAAGAGTCAAAAATATGCAAGCGGTCGTTCTTCATAAAAAGGATGAAAACCCTAATACGTCATTACGAAATCGTGAGCTAAACCCACAACGGTCGCTACATTTTCGAAAACTACTTATGGTCCCAAAATGGACACCGTCTGTGAAAGTTATGCTCAATTCCTCGAACGCCGTCAATCCAAATATGCAGCTGCACGTTCTTCAAAAAATGGTCAAAATCCCTCGTACGTCACGACGAAGTTGTGAGTT
>NW_019240016.1:28203-29795 GCF_002742605.1 Olea europaea var. sylvestris
CAAAAAAAGGACGAAAACCCTAATACATCATTAAGAAATCATGAGCTAAACCCACAACGGTCGCTACATTTTCGAAAACCACTTATGGTCCCAAAACGGACACCGTCTGCGAAAGTTATGCTCAATTCCTCAAACGCCGTCAATCCAAATATGCAGGTGTACTTTCTTCAAAAAATAGTCAAAATCCCTCATATGTCACGACGAAGTAGTGAGTTCAATCCAAAAGTGTCGCTATATTTTCGAAAAGTAATTATGGGCCCAAAACGGACACCGTTTGCATAAGTTACGATCATTTCTTCGAAGCTCGAAAATCCAAGCGTCAAATATATGCAAGCGGTCGTTCTTCAACGGTCACTACATTTTCGAAAACTACTTATGGTCCCGAAATGGACACCGTCTGCGAAAGTTATGCTCAATTCTTCAAACGCCGTCAATCCAAATATGCAGCTGCACATTCTTCAAAAAAGGTCAAAATCCCTCATACGTCACGACGAAGTAGTGAGTTCAATCCAAAAGGGTCGCTACATTTCCGAAAAGGCTGTCAATGCCCAAAACGGACACCGTTTCCATAAGTTACGCTCATTTCTTCGAAGCTCGAAAATCCAAGCCTTAAAAATAAGCGAGCGGTCGTTCTTCAAAAAAAGGACGAAAACCCTAATATGTCATTACGAAATCGTGAGCTAAACACACAACGGTCGCTACATTTCCGAAAACTACATATGGTCCCGAAACGGACACCGTCTACGAAAGTTATGCTCAATTTTTGAAACGCTGTCAATCCAAATATGCACCTGTACGTTCTTCAAAAATTGGTCAAAATCCCTCATACGTCACGACGAAGTAGTGAGTTCAATCCAAAAGGGTCGCTACATTTCCGAAAACTACTTATGGTCCCAAAATGGACACCGTCTGCGAAAGTTATGCTCAATTCTTCGAACGCCGTCAATCCAAATATGCAGCTGCACGTTCTTCAAAAAATGGTCAAAATCCCTCGTACGTCACGATGAAGTAGTGAGTTCAATCCAAAAGGGTCGCTACATTTCCGAAAACTACTTATGGTCCCAAAATGGACACCGTCTGCGAAAGTTATGCTCAATTCTTCGAACGCCGTCAATCCAAATATGCAGCTGCACGTTCTTCAAAAAATGGTCAAAATCCCTCGTACGTCACGATGAAGTAGTGAGTTCAATCCAAAAGGGTCGCTACATTTCCGAAAAGTACTTATGGGCCCAAAACGGACACCGTTTGCATAAGTTACGCTCATTTCTTCGAAGCTCGAAAATCCAAGCGTAAAAAATATGCAAGCGGTCGTTCTTCATAAAAAGGACGAAAACGCTAATACGTCATTACGAAATCGTGAGCTAAACCCACAACGGTCGCTACATTTCTGAAAACTACTTATGGTCCCAAAATGGACACCGTCTGCGAAATTTATGCTCAATTCCTCGAACGCCGTCAATCCAAATATGCAGCTGCACGTTGTTCAAAAAATTGTCAAAATCCCTCATACGTCACGACGAAGTAGTTAGTTCAATCCAAAAGGGTCGCTACATTTCCGAAAAGTACTTATGGGCCCAAAACGGACACCGTTT
>NW_019240016.1:30839-35917 GCF_002742605.1 Olea europaea var. sylvestris
AAACCCTAATACGTCATTATGAAATCGTGAGCTAAACCCACAACGGTCGCTACATTTCCGAAAACTACTTATGGTTCCGAAACGGACACCGTCTACGAAAGTTATGCTCAATTCCTCAAACGCTATCAATGCAAATATACAGGTACACGTTCTTCAAAAAATGGTCAAAATCCCTCGTACGTCACGACGAAGTAGTGAGTTCAATCCAAAAGGGTCGCTACATTTTCGAAAACTACTTATGGTCCCGAAATGGACACCGTCTGCGAAAGTTATGCTCAATTCCTCGAACGCTATCAATGCAAATATACAGGTACACGTTCTTCAAAAAATGGTCAAAATCCCTCGTACGTCACGACGAAGTAGTGAGTTCAATCCAAAAGGGTCGCTACATTTCCGAAAACTACATATGGTCCCGAAACGGACACCGTCTACGAAAGTTATACTCAATTCCTCGAACGCTATCAATGCAAATATACAGGTACACGTTCTTCAAAAAATGGTCAAAATCCCTCGTACGTCACGACGAAGTAGTGAGTTCAATCCAAAAGGGTCGCTACATTTCCGAAAACTACATATGGTCCCGAAACGGACACCGTCTACGAAAGTTATACTCAATTCCTCGAACGCTATCAATGCAAATATACAGGTACACGTTCTTCAAAAAATGGTCAAAATCCCTCGTACGTCACGACGAAGTAGTGAGTTCAATCCAAAAGGGTCGCTACATTTCCGAAAACTACATATGGTCCCGAAACGGACACCGTCTACGAAAGTTATGCTCAATTTTTGAAACGCTGTCAATCCAAATATGCACCGGTACGTTCTTCAAAAATTGGTCAAAATCCCTCATACGTCACGACGAAGTTGTGATTTCAATCCAAAAGGGTCGCTACATTTCCGAAAAGTACTTATGGGCCCAAAACGGACACCGTTTGCATAAGTTACGCTCATTTCTTCGAAGGTCGAAAATCCAAGAGTTAAAAATATGCGAGCGGTCATTCTTCAAAAAAAGGTCGAAAACCCTAATATGTCATTACGAAATCATGAGCTAAACCCACAGCGGTCGCTACATTTCCGAAAGCTAATTATGGTCCCGAAACGGACACTCCACGAAAGTTATGCTCAATTCCTCGAAAGCCGTCATTGCAAATATGCAGCTGCACGTTCTTCAAAAAATGGTCAAAATCCTTCGTACGTTACGACGAAGTAGTGAGTTCAATCCAAAAGGGTCGCTACATTTCCGAAAAGTACTTATGGGACCAAAACGGACACCGTTTCCATAAGTTACGCTCATTTCTTCGAAGCTCGAAAATCCAAGCGTTAAAAATATGCGAGCGATCGTTCTTCAAAAAAAGGTCGAAAACCCTAATACGTCATTATGAAATCGTGAGCTAAACCCACAATGGTCGCTACATTTCCGAAAACTACTTATGGTCCTGAAATGGACACCGTCTGCGAAAGTTATGCTCAATTTCTCGAACGCTGTCAATCCAAATATGCAGCTGCACGTTCTTCAAAATTGGTCAAAATCCCTCATACATCACGACGAAGTAGTGAGTTCTATCCAAAAGGGTCGCTACATTTCCGAAAAGTACTTATGGGCCCAAAACGGACACCGTTTGCATAAGTTACGCTCATTTCTTCGAAGCTTGAAAATCCAAGCGTCAAAAATATGCAAGCGGTCGTTCTTCATGAAAAGGACGAAAACCCTAATACGTCATTACGAAATCGTGAGCTAAACCCACAACGGTCGCTACATTTCCGAAAACTACTTATGGTCCCAAAATGGACACCGTCTGAGAAAGTTATGCTCAATTTCTCGAACGCTGTCAATCCAAATATGCAGCTGCACGTTCTTCAAAAATGGTCAAAATCCCTCATACATCACGACGAAGTAGTGAGTTCTATCCAAAAGGGTCGCTACATTTCCGAAAAGTACTTATGGGCCCAAAACGGACACCGTTTGCATAAGTTACGCTCATTTCTTCGAAGCTTGAAAATCCAAGCGTCAAAAATATGCAAGCGGTCGTTCTTCATGAAAAGGACGAAAACCCTAATACGTCATTACGAAATCGTGAGCTAAACCCACAACGGTCGCTACATTTCCGAAAACTACTTATGGTCCCAAAATGGACACCGTCTGAGAAAGTTATGCTCAATTTCTCGAACGCTGTCAATCCAAATATGCAGCTTCACGTTCTTCAAAAATGGTCAAAATCCCTCATACATCACGACGAAGTAGTGAGTTCTATCCAAAAGGGTCGCTACATTTACGAAAAGTACTTATGGGCCCAAAACGGACACCGTTTGCATAAGTTACGCTCATTTCTTTGAAGCTCGAAAATCCAAGCGTTAAAAATATACGAGCGGTCGTACTTCAAAAAAAGGACAAAAACCCCAATAAGTCATTACGAAATCTTGAGCTAAACCCACAGCGGTCGCTACATTTTCGAAAACTACTAATGGTCCCGAAACGGACACCGTCTGCGAAAGTTATGCTCAATTCCTCGAACGCCGTCAATCAAAATATGCAGGTGCACGTTCTTCAAAAAATGGTCAGAATCCCTCGTACGTCATTACGAAGTAGTGAGTTCAATCCAAAAGGGTCGCTACATTTCCGAAAAGTACTTATGAGCCCAAAACGGACACCGTTTGCATAAGTTACGCTCATTTCTTCGAAGCTCGAAAATCCAAGCGTTAAAAATATGCGAGCGATCATTTTTCAAAAAATGGTCGAAAACCCTCATATGTCATTAGGAAATCATGAGCTAAACCCACAAAGGTCTCTACATTTTCAAAAACTACTTATGGTCCTAAAACGGACACCGTCTGCGAAAGTTATGCTCCATTCCTGGAACGCCGTCAATCCAAATATGCAGGTGCACTTTCTTCAAAAAATGGTTAAAATCCCTCATACGTCACAACGAAGTAGTGAGTTCAATCCAAAAGTGTCGCTACATTTTCGAAAAGTACTTATGGGCCCAAAACGGACACCGTTTGCATAAGTTACGATCATTTATTCGAAGCTCGAAAATCCAAGCGTCAAAAATATGCAAGCGGTCGTTCTTCATAAAAATGACGAAAACCCTAATACGTCATTACGAAATCGTGAGATAAACCCACAACGGTCGCTACATTTTCGAAAACAAATTATGGTCCCGAAATGGACACCGTCTGCGAAAGTTATGCTCAATTCCTCAAACGCCGTCAAGCCAAATATGCAACTGAACGTTCTTCAAAAAAGGTCAAAATCCCTCATACGTCACGACGAAGTCGTGAGTTCAATCCAAAAGGGTTGCTACATTTTCGAAAAGAACTTATGGGCCCAAAACGGACACCGTTTGCATAAGTTACGATCATTTCTTCGAAGTTCGAAAATCCAAGCGTCAAAAATATGCAAGCGGTCGTTCTCCATAAAAAAGACGAAACCCCTAATACGTCATTACGAAATCGTGAGCTAAACCCTAAACGGTCGCAACATTTCCGAAAAGTACTTATGAGCCCAAAACGGACACCGTCTGCGAAAGTTATGCTCAATTCCTCAAACGCCGTCAATCCAAATATGCAGCTGCAAGTTCTTCGAAAAATGGTCAAAATCCCGCGTACGTCATTACGAAGTAGTGAGTTCAATCTAAAAGGGTCGCTACATTTCTGAAAAGTACTTATGGGCCCAAAACGGACACCGTCTGCGAAAGTTATGCTCAATTCCTCAAACGCCGTCAATCCAAATATGCAGCTGCAAGTTCTTCGAAAAATGGTCAAAATCCCGCGTACGTCATTACGAAGTAGTGAGTTCAATCTAAAAGGGTCGCTACATTTCTGAAAAGTACTTATGGGCCCAAAACGGACACCGTCTGCGAAAGTTATGCTCAATTCCTCAAACGCCGTCAATCCAAATATGCAGCTGCAAGTTCTTCGAAAAATGGTCAAAATCCCGCGTACGTCATTACGAAGTAGTGAGTTCAATCCAAAACGGTCGCTACATTTTCGAAAACTACTAATGGTCCCGAAACGGACACCGTCTGCGAAAGTTATGCTCAATTCCTCGAACACCGTCAATCCAAATATGCAGGTGCACGTTCTTCAAAAAATGGTCAAAATCCCTCGTACGTAATTACGAAGTAGTGAGTTCAATCCAAAAGGGTCGCTACATTTCCGAAAAGTACTTATGAGCCCAAAACGGACACCGTTTGCATAAGTTATGCTCATTTCTTCGAAGCTCGAAAATCCAAGCGTTAAAAATATGCGAGCGATCGTTTTTTAAAAAAAGGTCGAAAACCCTAATACATCATTAAGAAATCATGAGCTAAACCCACAACGGTCTCTACATTTTCGAAAACTACTTATGGTCCTAAAACGGACACCGTCTGCGAAAGTTATGCTCCATTCCTGGAACGCCGTCAATCCAAATATGCAGGTGCACTTTCTTCAAAAAATGGTCAAAATCCCTCATACGTCACAACGAAGTAGTGAGTTCAATCCAAAAGTGTCGCTACATTTTCGAAAAGTACTTATGGGCCCAAAACGGACACCGTTTGCATAAGTTACGATCATTTCTTCGAAGCTCGAAAATCCAAGCGTCAAAAATATGCAAGCGATCGTTCTTCATAAAAATGACGAAAACCCTAATACGTCATTACGAAATCGTGAGATAAACCCACAACGGTCGCTATATTTTCGAAAACAAATTATGGTCCCGAAATGGACACCGTCTGCGAAAGTTATGCTCAATTCCTCAAACGCCGTCAATCCAAATATGCAACTGAACGTTCTTCAAAAAAGGTCAAAATCCCTCATACGTCACGACGAAGTAGTGAGTTCAATCCAAAAGGGTTGCTACATTTCCGAAAAGTACTTATGGGCCCAAAACGGACACCGTTTGCATAAGTTATGCTCATTTCTTCGAAGCTCGAAAATCCAAGCGTTAAAAATATGCGAGCGGTCGTTCTTCAAAAAAAGGACGAAAACCCTAATACGTCATTACGAAATCGTGAGCTAAACCCACAACAGTCGCTACATTTCCGAAAACTACTTATGGTTCCGAAACGGACACCGTCTACGAAAGTTATGCTCAATTC
>NW_019240016.1:36091-36316 GCF_002742605.1 Olea europaea var. sylvestris
GGCCCAAAACGGACACCGTTTGCATAAGTTACGATCATTTCTTCGAAGTTCGAAAATCCAAGCGTCAAAAATATGCAAGCGGTCGTTCTCCATAAAAAAGACGAAAAGCCTAATACGTCATTACGAAATCGTGAGCTAAACCCACAACAGTCGCTACATTTCCGAAAACTACTTATGGTTCCGAAACGGACACCGTCTACGAAAGTTATGCTCAATTCCTCGAAC
>NW_019240016.1:39855-46220 GCF_002742605.1 Olea europaea var. sylvestris
GTCGCTACATTTCCGAAAACTACTTATGGTTCCGAAACGGACACCGTCTACGAAAGTTATGCTCAATTCCTCGAACGCCGTTAATGCAAATATGCAGCTGCACGTTCTTCAAAAAATGGTAAAAATCCCTAGTATGTCGTGACGAAGTAGTGAGTTCAATCCAAAAGGTTCGCTACATTTCTGAAAAGTACTTATGGGCCCAAAACGGACACCGTTTGCATAAGTTACGATCATTTCTTCGAAACTCGAAAATCCATACGTCAAATATATGCAAGCGGTCGTTCTTCATAAAAATGAAGAAACCCTAATACGTCATTACGAAATCGTGAGATAAACCCACAACGGTCGCTACATTTTCGAAAACTACTTATGGTCCCGAAATGGACACCGTCTGCGAAAGTTATGCTCAATTCCTCGAACGTCGTCAATACAAATATGCAACTGTACGTTCTTCAAAAAATGGTCAAAATCCCTCATACGTCACGACGAAGTAGTGGGTTCAATCCAAAAGGGTCGCTACATTTCCGAAAAGTACTTATGGGCCCAAAACGGACACCGTTTGCATAAGTTACGCTCATTTCTTCGAAGCTCGAAAATCCAAGCGTTAAAAATATACGAGCGGTCTTACTTCAAAAAAAGGACGAAAACCCCAATAAGTCATTATGAAATCTTGAGCTAAACCCACAGCGGTCGCTACATTTTCGAAAACTACTAATGGTCCCGGAACGGACACCGTCTGCGAAAGTTATGCTCAATTCCTCGAACGCCGTCAATCCAAATATGCAGGTGCACGCTCTTCAAAAAATGGTAAAAATCCCTCGTACGTCATTACGAAGTAGTGAGTTCAATCCAAAAGGGTCGCTACATTTTTGAAAAGTACTTATGGGCCCAAAACGGACACCGTTTGCATAAGTTACGATCATTTCTTCGAAACTCGAAAATCCATACGTCAAATATATGCAAGCGGTCGTTCTTCATAAAAATGACGAAAACCCTAATACGTCATTACGAAATCGTGAGATAAACCCACAACGGTCGCTACATTTTCGAAAACAAATTATGGTCCCGAAATGGACACCGTCTGCGAAAGTTATGCTCAATTCCTCAAACGCCGTCAATCCAAATATGCAACTGAACGTTCTACAAAAAAGTTCAAAATCCCTCATACGTCACGACGAAGTAGTGAGTTCAATCCAAAAGGGTTGCTACATTTCCGAAAAGTACTTATGGGCCCAAAACGGACACCCTTTGCATAAGTTATGCTCATTTCTTCAAAGCTCGAAAATCCAAGCGTTAAAAATATGCGAGCGGTCGTTCTTCAAAAAAAGGACGAAAACCCTAATACGTCATTATGAAATCGTGAGCTAAACCCACAACGGTCTCTACATTTCCGAAAACTATTTATGGTTCCAAAACGGACACCGTTTGCGAAAGTTATGCTCAATTCCTCGAACGCCGTCAATCCAAATATGCAGGTGCACTTTCTTCAAAAAATGGTCAAAATCCCTCATACGTCACGACGAAGTAGTGAGTTCAATCCAAAAGGGTCGCCACATTTTCGAAAAGTACTTATGGGCCCAAAACGGACACCGTTTGCATAAGTTACGATCATTTCTTCGAAGTTCGAAAATCCAAGCGTCAAAAATATGCAAGCGGTCGTTCTCCATAAAAAAGACGAAAACCCTAATACGTCATTACGAAATCGTGAGCTAAACCCACAACAGTCGCTACATTTCCGAAAACTACTTATGGTTCCGAAACGGACACCGTCTACGAAAGTTATGCTCAATTCCTCGAACGCCGTTAATGCAAATATGCAGCTGCACGATCTTCAAAAAATGCTAAAAATCCCTAGTATGTCGTGACGAAGTAGTGAGTTCAATCCAAAAGGGTCGCTACATTTCTGAAAAGTACTTATGGGCCCAAAACGGACACCGTTTGCATAAGTTACGCTCATTTCTTCGAAGGTCGAAAATCCAAGCGTCAAAAATATGCAAGCGGTCGTTCTCCATAAAAAAGACGAAAACCCTAATACGTCATTACGAAATTGTGAGCTAAACCCACAGCGGTCGCTACATTTTCGAAAACTACTAATGGTCCCGGAACGGACACCGTCTGCGAAAGTTATGCTCAATTCCTCGAACGCCGTCAATCCAAATATGCAGGTGCACGTTCTTCAAAAAATGGTCAAAATCCCTCATACGTCACGACGAGGTAGTGAGTTCAATCCAAAAGGGCCGCTACATTTCTGAAAAGTACTTATGGGCCCAAAACGGACACCGTTTGCATAAGTTACGCTCATTTCTTCGAAGGTCGAAAATCCAAGCGTCAAAAATATGCAAGCGGTCGTTCTCCATAAAAAAGACGAAAACCCTAATACGTCATTACGAAATTGTGAGCTAAACCCACAGCGGTCGCTACATTTTCGAAAACTACTTATGGTCCCGAAATGGACACCGTCTGCGAAAGTTATGCTCAATTCCTCGAACGCCGTCAATACAAATATGCAACTGTACGTTCTTCAAAAAATGGTCATAATCCCTCATACGTCACGACGAAGTAGTGGGTTCAATCCAAAAGGGTCGCTACATTTCCGAAAAGTACTTATGGGCCCAAAACGGACACCGTTTGCATAAGTTACGCTCATTTCTTCGAAGCTCGAAAATCCAAGCGTTAAAAATATGCGAGAGATCGTTTTTCAAAAAAAGGTCGAAAACCCTAATACAATATTACGAAATCTTGAGCTAAACCCACAACGGTCGCTACATTTCCGAAAACTACTTATGGTCCCAAAACGAACACCGTCTGCGAAAGTTATGCTCAATTCCTCGAACGTCGTCAATCCAAATATGCAGCTGCACGTTCTTCAAAAAATGGTCAAAATCCCTCATACGTCACGACGAGGTAGTGAGTTCAATCCAAAAGGGTCGCTACATTTCCGAAAAGTACTTATGGGCCCAAAACGGACACCGTTTGCATAAGTTACGCTCATTTCTTCGAAGCTCGAAAATCCAAGCGTCAAAAATATGCAAGCGGTCGTTCTTCATAAAAAGGATGAAAACCCTAATACGTCATTATGAAATTGTGAGCTAAACCCACAACGGTCGCTACATTTCTGAAAACTACTTATGGTCCCGAAGTGGACACCGTCTGCGAAAGTTATGCTCAATTTCTCGAACTCCGTCAATCCAAATATGCAGCTGCACGTTCTTCAAAAAATGGTCAAAATCCCTCTTACGTCACGACAAAGTCGTGTGTTCTATCCAAAAGGGTCGCTATATTTCCGAAAAGTACTTATGGGCCCAAAACGGACACCGTTTGCATAAGTTACGCTCGTTTCTTCGAAGCTCGAAAATCCAAGCGTCAAAAATATACAAGCGGTCGTTCTTCATAAAAAGGACGAAAACCCTAATACGTCATTACGAAATCGTGAGCTAAACCCACAACGGTCGCTACATTTCTGAAAACTACTTATGGTCCCAAAGTGGACACCGTCTGCGAAAGTTATGCTCAATTCCTCGAACGTCGTCAATCCAAATATGCAGCTGCACGTTCTTCAAAAAATGGTCAAAATCCCTCATACGTCACGGCGAGGTAGTGAGTTCAATCCAAAAGGGTCGCTACATTTTCGAAAAGTACTTATGGGCCCAAAACGGACACCTTTTGCATATGTTACGCTCATTTCTTCGAAGCTCGAAAATCCAAGCGTCAAAAATATGTAAACGGTTGTTCTTCATAAAAATGACGAAAGCCCTAATACGTCATTACGTAATCTTGAGCTAAACCCACAACGGTCGTTAAATTTTCGAAAACTACTTATGGTCCCGAAATGGACACCGTCTGCGAAAGTTATGCTCAATTCCTCGAACGCCGTCAATCCAAATATGCAGCTGCACATTCTTCAAAAAATGGTCAAAATCCCTCATATGTCACGATGAAGTAGTGAGTTCTATCCAAAAGGGTCGCTACATTTCCGAAAAGTACTAATGGGCCCAAAGCGGACACCGTTTGCATAAGTTACGCTCATTTCTTCGAAGCTCGAAAATCCAAGCGTCAAAAATATACAAGAAGTCGTTCTTCATAAAAAGGACGAAACCCCTAATACGTCATTACGAAATCGTGAGCTAAACCCACAACGGTCGCTATATTTTCGAAAACTACTTATGGTCCCGAAATGGACACCGTCTACGAAAGTTATGCTCAATTCCTCGAACGCCGTCAATCCAAACATGCATCTGCACGTTCTTCAAAAAATGGTCAAAATCCCTCATACGTCACGACGAAGTCGTGAGTTCAATCCAAAAGGGTCGCTACATTTCCGAAAAGTACTTATGGGCCCTAAACGGACACCGTTTGCATAAGTTACGCTCATTTCTTCGAAGCTCGAAAATCCAAGCGTTAAAAATATGCGTGCGATCGTTCTTCAAAAAAAGGTCGAAAACCCTAATACGTCATTACGAAATCTTGAGCTAAACCCACAACGGTCGCTACATTTCTGAAAACTACTTATGGTCCCAAAACGAACACCGTCTGCGAAAGTTATGCTCAATTCCTCGAACGCCGTCAATCCAAATATGGAGCTGTACGTTCTTCAAAAAATGGTCAAAATCCCTCATACGTCACGACGAAGTAGTGAGTTAATTCCAAAAGGGTCGCTACATTTCCGAAAGTAACTTATGGTCCCAAAACGGACTCCGTCTGCGAAAGTTATGCCCAATTCCTCGAACGCCGTCAATCCAAATATGCAGCTGTACGTTCTTCAAAAAATGGTCAAAATCCCTCATACGTCAGGACGAAGTAGTGAGTTAATTCCAAAAGGGTCGCTACATTTCGGAAAAGTACTTATGGGCCCAAAACGGACACCGTCTGGGAAAGTTATGCTCAATTCCTCGAACGCCGTCAATCCAAATATGCAGCTGTACGTTCTTCAAAAAATGGTCAAAATCCCTCATACGTCAGGACGAAGTAGTGAGTTAATTCCAAAAGGGTCGCTACATTTCGGAAAAGTACTTATGGGCCCAAAACGGACACCGTTTGCATAAGTTACGCTCATTTCTTCGAAGCTCGAAAATCCAAGCGTCAAAAATATGTAAGCGTCCGTTCTTCATAAAAATGTTGAAAACCCTAATACGTCATTACAAAATCGTGAGCTAAACCCACAACGGTCGCTACATTTCCGAGATCTACTTATGGTCCCGAAATGGACACCGTCTGCGAAAGTTATGCTCAATTTCTCGAACTCCGTCAATCCAAATATGCAGCTGCACGTTCTTCAAAAAATGGTCAAAATCCCTCATAAGTCACGACTAAGTCGTGTGTTCTATCCAAAAGGGTCGCTACATTTCCGAAAAGTACTTATGGACCCAAAACGGACACCGTTTGCATAAGTTACGCTCATTTCTTCGAAGCTCGAAAATCCAAGCGTCAAAAATATGTAAACGGTTGTTCTTCATAAAAATGACGAAAACCCTAATACGTCATTACGAAATCGTGAGCTAAACCCACAACGGTCGCTACATTTCTGAAAACTACTTATGGTCCCAAAGTGGACACCGTCTGCGAAAGTTATGCTCAATTTCTCGAACTCCGTCAATCCAAATATGCAGCTGCACGTTCTTCAAAAAATGGTCAAAATCCCTCATACGTCACGGCGAGGTAGTGAGTTCAATCCAAAAGGGTCGCTACATTTCCGAAAAGTACTTATGGGCCCAAAACGGACACCTTTTGCATATGTTACGCTCATTTCTTCGAAGCTCGAAAATCCAAGCGTCAAAAATATGTAAACGGTTGTTCTTCATAAAAATGACGAAAACCCTAATACGTCATTACGTAATCATGAGCTAAACCCACAACGGTCGTTACATTTTCGAAAACTACTTATGGTTCCGAAATGGAAACCGTCTGCGAAAGTTATGCTCAATTCCTCGAACGCCGTCAATCCAAATATGCAGCTGCACATTCTTCAAAAAATGGTCAAAATCCCTCATATGTCACGATGAAGTAGTGAGTTCTATCCAAAAGGGTCGCTACATTTCCGAAAAGTACTTATGGGCCCAAAACGGACACCGTTTGCATAAGTTACGCTCATTTCTTCGAAGCTCGAAAATCCAAGCATCAAAAATATGTAAGCGTCCGTTCTTCATAAAAATGATGAAAACCCAAATACGTCATTACGAAATCGTGAGCTAAACCCACAACGGTCGCTACATTTCTAAAAACTACTTATGGTCCCAAAGTGGACACCGTCTGCGATAGTTATGCTCAATTCCTCGAACGCCGTCAATCCAAATATGCAGCTGCACGTTCTTCAAAAAATGGTCAAAATCCCTCATACGTCACGACGAGGTAGTGAGTTCAATCCAAAA
>NW_019240016.1:46435-62578 GCF_002742605.1 Olea europaea var. sylvestris
AAATTCCAAGCTTTAAAAATATGCGAGCGGTCGTTCTTCAAAAAAGGACGAAAACCCTAATACGTCATTATGAAATCATGTGGTAAATGCACAATGGTCGCTACATTTCCGAAAACTACTTATGGTCCCAAAACGAACACCGTCTGCGAAAGTTATGCTCAATTCCAGCTGCACGTTCTTCAAAAAATGGTCAAAATCCCTCATACGTCATGACGAGGTAGTGAGTTCAATCCAAAAGGGTCGCTACATTTCCGAAAAGTACTTATGGGCCCAAAACGGACACCGTTTGCATAAGTTACGCTCATTTCTTCGAAGCTCGAAAATCCAAGCATCAAAAATATGTAAGCGTCCGTTCTTCATAAAAATGATGAAAACCCAAATACGTCATTACGAAATCGTGAGCTAAACCCACAACGGTCGCTACATTTCCGAGATCTACTTATGGTCCCGAAATGGACACCGTCCGCGAAAGTTATGCTCAATTTCTCGAACTCCGTCAATCCAAATATGCAGCTGCACGTTCTTGAAAAAATGGTCAAAATCCCTCATACGTCACGACGAAGTCGTGTGTTCTATCCAAAAGGGTCGCTACATTTCCGAAAAGTACTTATGGACCCAAAACGGACACCGTTTGCATAAGTTACGCTCATTTCTTCGAAGCTTGAAAATCCAAGTGTCAAAAATATGCAAGCGGTCGTTCTTCATAAAAAGGACGAAAACCCTAATACGTCATTACGAAATCGTGAGCTAAACCCACAACGGTCGCTACATTTCTAAAAACTACTTATGGTCCCAAAGTGGACACCGTCTGCGATAGTTATGCTCAATTCCTCGAACGCCGTCAATCCAAATATGCAGCTGCACGTTCTTCAAAAAATGGTCAAAATCCCTCATACGTCACGGCGAGGTAGTGAGTTCAATCCATAAGGGTCGCTACATTTCCGAAAAGTACTTATGGGCCCAAAACGGACACCTTTTGCATATGTTACGCTCATTTCTTCGAAGCTCGAAAATCCATGCGTCAAAAATATGTAAACGGTTGTTCTTCATAAAAATGACGAAAGCCCTAATACGTCATTACGTAATCATGAGCTAAACCCACAACGGTCGTTACATTTTCGAAAACTACTTATGGTTCCGAAATGGACACCGTCTGCGAAAGTTATGCTCAATTCCTCGAACGCCGTCAATCCAAATATGCAGCTGCACATTCTTCAAAAAATGGTCAAAATCCCTCATATGTCACGATGAAGTAGTGAGTTCTATCCAAAAGGGTCGCTAATTTTCCGAAAAGTACTTATGGGCCCAAAGCGGACACCATTTGCATAAGTTACGCTCATTTCTTCGAAGCTCGAAAATCCAAGCGTCAAAAATATACAAGCGGTCGTTCTTCATAAAAAGGACGAAACCCCTAATACGTCATTACGAAATCGTGAGCTAAACCCACAACGGTCGCTACATTTTCGAAAACTACTTATGGTCCCGAAATGGACACAGTCTACGAAAGTTATGCTCAATTCCTCGAACGCCGTCAATCCAAATATGCATCTGCACGTTCTTCAAAAAATGGTCAAAATCCCTCATACGTCACGACGAAGTTGTGAGTTCAATCCAAAAGGGTCGCTACATTTCCGAAAAGTACTTATGGGCCCTAAACGGACACCGTTTGCATAAGTTACGCTCATTTCTTCGAAGCTCGAAAATCCAAGCGTTAAAAATATGCGTGCGATCGTTCTTCAAAAAAAGGTCGAAAACCCTAATACGTCATTACGACATCTTGAGCTAAACCCACAACGGTCGCTACATTTCCGAAAACAACTTGTGGTCCCAAAACGAACACCGTCTGCGAAAGTTATGCTCAATTCCTCGAACGTCGTCAATCCAAATATGGAGCTGCACGTTCTTCAAAAAATGGTCAAAATCCCTCATACGTCACGACGAAGTAGTGAGTTAATTCCAAAAAGGTCGCTACATTTCCGAAAAGTACTTATAGGCCCAAAACGGACACCGTTTGCATAAGTTACGCTCATTTCTTCGAAGCTCGAAAATCCAAGCGTTAAAAATAAGCTAGCGATCGTTTTTCAAAAAAAGGTCGAAAACCCTAATACGTCATTACGAAATCTTGAGCAAAACCCACAACGGTCGCTACATTTCTGAAAAATACTTATGGTCCCAAAACGGACACCGTCTGCGAAAGTTATGCTCAATTCCTCGAACGCCGTCAATCCAAATATGCAGCTGCATGTTCTTCACAAAATGGTCAAAATCTCTCATACGTCACGACGAAGAAGTGAGTTCAATCCAAAAGGGTCGCTACATTTCCGAAAAGTACTTATGGGCCCAAAACGGACACCGTCTGCGAAAGTTATGTTCAATTCCTCGAACGCCGTCAATCCAAATATGCAGCTGCACATTCTTCAAAAAATGGTCAAAATCCCTCATACGTCATGACGAAGTTGTGAGTTCAATCCAAAAGCGTCGCTACATTTCCGAAAACAACTTATGGTCCCAAAACGGACACCGTCTGCGAAAGTTATGTTCAATTCCTCGAACGCCGTCAATCCAAATATGCAGCTGCACATTCTTCAAAAAATGGTCAAAATCCCTCATACGTCATGACGAAGTTGTGAGTTCAATCCAAAAGGGTCGCTACATTTCCGAAAAGTACTTATAGGCCCAAAACGGACACCGTTTGCATAAGTTACGCTCATTTCATCGAAGCTCGAAAATCCAAGCGTTAAAAATATGCGAGCGATCGTTTTTCAAAAAAAGGTCGAAAACCCGAATACGTCATTAAGAAATCCTGAGCTAAACCCACAACGGTCTCTACATTTCCGAAAACTACTTATGGTCCAAAAACGGACACCGTCTGCGAAAGTTATGCCCAATTCCTCGAACGCCGTCAATCCAAATATGCAGCTGCACGTTCTTCAAAAAATGGTCAAAATCCCTCATACGTCACGACGAAGTAGTGAGTTCAATCCAAAAGGGTCGCTACATTTTCGTAAAGTACTTATGGGCCCAAAACGGACACCTTTTGCATAAGTTACGATCATTTCTTCGAAGCTCGAAAATCCAAGAGTCAAAAATATGCAAACGGTCGTTCTTCATAAAAATGACGAAAACCCTAATACGTCATTATGAAATCCTGAGCTAAACCCACAACGGTCGCTACATTTCCGAAAACTACTTATGGTTCCGAAACGGACACCGTCTACGAAAGTTATGCTCAATTCCTCGAACGCCGTCAAACCAAATATGCAGCTGCACGTTCTTCAAAAAATGGTCAAAATCGCTCGTATGTCACGACGAAGTAGTGAGTTCAATCCAAAAGGGTCGCTACATTTTCAAAAAGTACTTATGGGCCCAAAACGGACACCGTTTGCATAAGTTACGCTCATTTCTTTGAAGCTCGAAAATCCAAGCGTTAAAAATATGCAAGCGGTCGTTATTCATAAAAATGACGAAAACCCTAATACGTCATTACGAAATCGTGAGCTAAACCCACAACGGTCGCTACATTTCCGAAAACTACTTATGGTCCCAAAACGGACATCGTCTGCGAAAGTTATGCTCAATTCCTCGAACGCCGTCAATCCAAATATGCAGCTGCACGTTCTTCAAAAAATGGTCAAAATCCCTCAGACGTCACGACAAGGTAGTGAGTTCAATCCAAAAGGGTCGTTACATTTCCGAAAAGTACTTATGGGCCCAAAACGGACACCGTTTGCATAAGTTACGCTCATTTCTTTGAAGCTCGAAAATCCAAGCGTTAAAAATATGTGAGCGATCATTTTTCAAAAAAAGTTCGAAAACCCTAATACTTCATTACGAAATCTTGAGCTAAACCCACAATGGTCGCTACATTTCCGAAAACTACTTATGGTCCCGAAACGGACACCGTTTGCGAAAGTTATGCTCAATTCCTCGAACGCCGTCAATACAAATATGCAGCTGCACGTTCTTCAAAAAATGGTCAAAATCCCTCATACGTCACGACGAGGTAGTGAGTTCAATCCAAAAGGGTCGTTACGTTTCCGAAAAGTACTTATGGGCCCAAAACAGACACCGTTTGCATAAGTTACGCTCATTTCTTCGAAGCTCGAAAATCCAAGACTTAAAAATATGCGAGCGATCATTTTTCCAAAAAAGGTCGAAAACCCTAATACGTCATTAAGAAATCTTGAGCTAAACCCACAACGGTCGCTACATTTCCGAAAACTACTTATGGTCCCAAAACGGACACCGTCTGCGAAAGTTATGCTCAATTCCTCGAACGCCGTCAATCCAAATATGCAGCTGCACGTTCTTCAAGAAATGGTCAAAATCCCTCATACGTCACGACGAGGTAGTGAGTTCAATCCAAAAGGGTCGCTACATTTTCGAAAAGGACTTATGGGCCCGAAACAGACACCGTTTGCATAAGTTACGCTCATTTCTTCGAAGCTCGAAAATCCAAGCGCTAAAAATATGCGAGTTGTCGTTCTTCAAAAAAAGGACGAAAACCCTAATGTGTCATTACGAAATCGTGAGCTAAACCCACAACGGTCGCTAAATTTCCGAAAACTACTTATGGTCCCTAAACGGACACTGTCTGCGAAAGTTATGCTCAATTCCTCGAACGCCGTCAATCCAAATATGCAGCTGCATGTACTTCAAGAAATGGTCAAAATCCCTTATACGTCACGACGAGGTATTGAGTTCAATCCAAAAGGGTTGCTACATTTTCGAAAAGTACTTATGGGCCCAAAACGGACACCGTTTGCATAAGTTACGCTCATTTCTTCGAAGCTCGAAAATGCAAGAGTTAAAAATATGCGAGCTATCGTTCTTCAAAAAAAGGTCAAAAACCCTAATACGTCATAACGAAATCGTGACCTAAACCCACAACGGTCGCTACATTTTCGAAAACTACTTATGGTCCCGAAATGGACACCGTCTACGAAAGTTATGCTCAATTCCTCGAACGCCGTCAATCCAAATATGCATCTGCACGTTCTTCAAAAAATGGTCAAAATCCCTCATACGTCACGACGAAGTCGTGAGTTCAATCCAAAAGGGTCGCCACATTTTCGAAAAGTACTTATGGGCCCAAAACGGACACCGTTTGCATAAGTTACGCTCATTTCTTCGAAGCTCGAAAATCCAAGCGTTAAAAATATGCGAGCGATCGTTTTTCAAAAAAAGGTCGAAAACCCGAATACAATATTATGAAATCTTGAGCTAAACCCACAACGGTCGCTACATTTCCGAAAACTACTTATGGTCCCAAAACGAACACCGTCTGCGAAAGTTATGCTCAATTCCTCGAACGCTGTCAATCCAAATATGGAGCTGCACGTTCTTCAAAAAATGGTCAAAATCCTTCATACGTCACGATGAAGTAGTGAGTTAATTCCAAAAGGGTCGCTACATTTCCGAAAAGTACTTATGGGCCCAAAACGGACACCGTTTCCATAAGTTACGCTCATTTCTTCGAAGCTCGAAAATCCAAGCGTTAAAAATATGCTAGCGATCGTTTTTCAAAAAAAGGTCAAAAACCTTAATACGTCATTACGAAATCTTGAGCTAAACCCACAACGGTCGCTACATTTCCGAAAAATACTTATGGTCCCAAAACGGACACCGTCTGCGAAAGTTATGCTCAATTCCTCGAACGCCGTCAATCCAAATATGCAGCTGGATGTTCTTCACAAAATGGTCAAAATCCCTCATACGTCACGACGAAGTTGTGAGTTCAATCCAAAAGGGTCGCTACATTTCCGAAAAGTACTTATGGGCCCAAAACGGACACCGTTTGCATAAGTTACGCTCATTTCTTCGAATCTCGAAAATCCAAGCGTCAAAAATATGCAAGCGGTCGTTTTTCATAAAAATGACGAAAACCCTAATACGTCATTACGAAATCGTGAGCTAAACCCACAACGGTCGCTACATTTCCGAAAACTACTTATGGTCCCAAAACTGACACCGTCTGCGAAAGTTATGCTCAATTCCTCGAACGCCGTCAATCCAAATATGCAGGTTCACGTTCTTCAAAAAATGGTCAAAATCCCTCATACATCACGACGAAGTAGTGAGTTCAATCCAAAATGGTAGCTACATTTTCGAAAAGTACTTATGGGCCCAAAACGGACACCATTTGCATAAGATGCGCTCATTTCTTCGAAGCTCGAAAATTCGAGCGTTAAAAATATGCGAGCGGTCGTTCTTCAAAAAAAGGTCGAAAACCCAAATACATCATTACGAAATCGTGAGCTAAACCCACAGCGGTCGCTACATTTCCGGAAACTACTTATGTTCCCGAAACGGACACCGTCAGCAAAAGTTATGCTCAATTCCTCGAACGCCGTCAATGCAAATATGCAGCTGCACGTTCTTCAAAAAATGGTCAGAATCCCTCATACGTCACAACGAAGTTGTGAGTTCAATCCAAAAGGGTCGCTACATTTCCGAAAAGTACTTATGGGCCAAAAACGGACATCGTTTGCATAAGTTACGCTAATTTCTTTGAAGCTCGAAAATCCAAGCTTTAAAAATATTCGAGCGATCGTTCTTCAAAAAAAGGTCGAAAACCCTAATATGTCATTACGAAATCGTGAGCTAAACCCACAATGGTCGCTACATTTCCGAAAACTACTTATGGTCCCAAAATGGACACCGTCTGCGAAAGTTACGCTCAATTCCTCGAACGCCGTCAATCCAAATACGCAGCTGCACGTTCTTCAAAAATTGGTCAAATCCCTCATACGTCACGACGACGTAGTGAGTTCAATCCAAAAGGGTCACTACATTTCCGAAAAGTACTTATGGGCCCAAAACAGACACCGTTTGCATAAGTTACGCTCATTTCTTCGAAGCTCGAAAATCCAAGCATTAAAAATGTGCTAGCGATCGTTTTTCAAAAAAAGGTCGAAAACTCTAATACGTCATTACGAAATCTTGAGCTAACCCACAACGGTCGCTACATTTTCGAAAACTACTTATGGTCCCAAGACGGACACAGTCTGCGAAAGTTATGCTCAATTCCTCGAACGCCGTATATCCAAATATGTAGCTGCACGTTCTTCAAAAAATGGTCAAAATCCCTCATACGTCACGACGAGGTAGTGAGTTCAATCCAAAAGGGTCGCTACATTTCTGAAAAGTACTTATGGGCCCAAAACGGACAGCGTTTGCATAAGTTACCCTCATTTCTTTGAAGCTCGAAAATCCAAGCTTCAAAAATATACAAGCGGTCGTTCTTCATAAAAAGGACGAAAACCCTAATACGTCATTACGAAATTGTGAGCTAAACCCATAACGGTCGCTACATTTCCGAAAACTACTTATGGTCCCAAAATGGACACCGTCTGCGAAAGTTATGCTCAATTCCTCGAACGTCGTCAATCCAAATATGGAGCTGCACGTTCTTCAAAAAATGGTCAAAATCCCTCATAAGTCACGAAGAAGTAGTGTGTTCAATCCAAAAGGGTCGCTACATTTTCGAAAAGTACTTATGGGCCCAAAACGGACACCGTTTGCATAAGTTATGTTCATTTCTTCGAATCTCGAAAATCCAAGCGTCAAAAATATGCAAGCGGTCGTTCTTCATAAAAATGACAAAAAACCCTAATACGTCATAACGAAATCGTGAGCTAAACCCACAACGGTCGCTACATTTCCGAAAACTACTTATGGTCCCAAAACGGACACCGTCTGCGAAAGTTATGCTCAATTCCTCGAACGCCGTCAATCCAAATATGCAGGCGCACGTTCTTCAAAAAATGGTCAAAATCCCTCATACGTCACGACGAAGTAGTGAGTTCAATCCAAAATGGTCGCTACATTTTCGAAAAGTACTTATGGGCCCAAAACGGACACCGTTTGCATAAGTTGCGCTCATTTCTTCGAAGCTCGAAAATCCAAGCGTTAAAAATATGCGAGCGGTCGTTCTTCAAAAAAAGGTCGAAAACCCAAATACATCATTACGAAATCTTGAGCTAAACCCACAGCGGTCGCTACATTTCCGAAAACTGCTTATGGTCCCGAAACGGACACCGTCTGTAAAAGTTATGCTCAATTCCTCGAACGCCGTCAATGCAAATATGTAGCTGTACGTTCTTCAAAAAATGGTCAGAATCCCTCATACGTCACGATGAAGTAGTGAGTTCAATCCAAAAGGGCCGCTACATTTCCGAAAAGTACTTATGGGCCCAAAACGGACATCGTTTGCATAAGTTACGCTCATTTCTTCGAAGCTCGAAAATCCAAGCGTTAAAAATATGCGAGCAATCGTTCTTCAAAAAAAGGTCGAAAACCCTAATACGTCATTACGAAATCGTGAGCTTAACCCACAATGGTCGCTACATTTCCGAAAACTACTTATGGTCCCAAAATGGACACCGTCTGCGAAAGTTATGCTCAATTCCTCAAACGCCGTCAATCCAAATATGCAGCTGCACGTTCTTCAAAAAATGGTCAAAATCCCTCATACGTCACGACGACGTAGTGAGTTCAGTCCAAAAGGGTCGCTACATTTTCGAAAAGTACTTATGGACCCAAAACGGACACCGTTTGCATAAGTTACGCTCATTTCTTCGAAGCTCGAAAATCCAAGCGTTAAAAATATGCTAGCGATCGTTTTTCAAAAAAAGGTCGAAAACTCTAATACGTCATTACGAAATCTTAAGCTAAACCCACAACGATTGCTACATTTTCGAAAACTACTTATGGTCCCAAAACGGACACCGTCTGCGAAAGTTATGCTAAATTCCTCGAACGCTGTGAATCCAAATATAGAGCTGCATGTTCTTCAAAAAATGGTCAAAATCCCTCATACGTCACGACGAGGCATTGAGTTCAGTCCAAAAGGTTCGCTACATTTCCGAAAAGTACTTATGGGCCCAAAACGGACACCTTTTGCATAAGTTACACTCATTTCTTCGAATCTCGAAAATCCAAGCGTCAAAAATACGCAAGCGGTCGTTCTTCATAAAAATGACGAAAACCCTAATACGTCATTAGGAAATCGAGAGCTAAACCCACAACGGTCGCTACATTTTCGAAAACTACTTATCGTCCCAAAACGGACACCGTCATCGAAAGTTATGCTAAATTCCTCGAACGCTGTGAATCCAAATATGCAGCTGCATGTTCTTCAAAAAATGGTCAAAATCCCTCATACGTCACGACGAGGTAGTGAGTTCAATCCAAAAGGGTCGCTACATTTCCGAAAAGTACGTATGGGTCCAAAACGGACACCGCTGGCATAAGTTGCGCTCATTTCTTCGAAGCTCGAAAATGCAAGCGTTAAAAATATGCGAGCGATCGTTCTTCAAAAAATGGTCGAAAACCCAAATACGTCATTAAGAAATCATGAGCTAAACCCACAGCGGTCGGTACATTTCCGAAAACTACTTATGGTCCCGAAACGGACACCGTTTGCGAAAGTTATGCTCAATTCCTCGAACGCCGTCAATCCAAATATGCAGCTGCACGTTCTTCAAAAAATGGTCAAAATCCCTCATACGTCACGATGAAGTAGTGAGTTCAATCCAAAAGGGTCGCTACATTTTCGAAAAGTACTTATGGGCCCAAAACGGACACCGTTTGTATAAGTTACGCTCATTTCTTCGAAGCTCGAAAATCCAAGCGTTAAAAATAGGCGAGCGGTCATTCTTCAAAAAAAGGTCAAAAACCCTAATACGTCATTACGAAATCTTGTGCTAAACCCACAGCGGTCGCTACATTTCCGAAAACTACTTATGGTCCCGAAACGAACACCGTCTACAACAGTTATGCTCAATTCCTCGAACGTCGTCATGCAAATATGCAGCAGTACGTTCTTCAAAAAATGGTCAAAATCCCTCGTACGTTACGACGAAGTAGTGAGTTCAATCCAAAAGGGTCGCTACAATTCCGAAAAGTACGTATGGGCCCAAAACGAACACCGTTTGCATAAGTTACGCTCATTTCTTCGAAGCTCGAAAATCCAAGCGTTAAAAATATGCGAGCGGTCGTTCTTCAAAAAAAGGACGAAAACCCTAATACGTCATTACGAAATCGTGAGCTAAACCCACAACGGTCGCTACATTTCCGAAAACTACTTATGGTCCTAAAACGGACACCGTCTGCGAAAGTTATGCTCAATTCCTCGAACGTCGTCAATCCAAATATCCAGGTGCACGTTCTTCAAAAAATGGTCAAAATCCCTCGTACGTTACGACGAAGTAGTGAGTTCAATCCAAAAGGGTCGCTACATTGCCAAAAAGTACTTATGGGCCCAAAACGGACACCGTTTGCATAAGTTACGCTCATTTCTTCGAAGCTCGAAAATCCAAGCGTTAAAAATATGCGAGCGGTCGTTCTTCAAAAAAAGGTCGAAAACCCTAATACGTCATTACGAAATCTTGAGCTAAACCCACAGCGGTCGCTACATTTCTGGAAACTACTTATGGTCCCGAAACGGACACCGTCCACAAAAGCTATGCACAATTCGTCGAACGCCGTCAATGCAAATATGCAGCTGCATGTTCTTCAAAAAATGGTCAAAATCCCTCATACGTCATGATGAAGTAGTGAGTTCAATCCAAAAGGGTCGCTACATTTCCGAAAAGTACTTATGGGCCCAAAACGGACACCGTTTGCATAAGTTACGCTCATTTCTTCGAAGCTCGAAAATCAAAGGTTAAAAATATGCGAGCGGTCGTTCATCAAAAAAATGACGAAAACCCTAATACGTCATTACGAAATCGTGAGCTAAACCCACAGCGGTCGCTACATTTCCGAAAACTACTAATGGTCCAGAAATGGACACCGTCTGCGAAAGTTATGCTCAATTCCTCGAACGCCGTCAATCCAAATATGCAGCTGCACGTTCTTCAAAAATGGTCAAAATCCCTCATACGTCACGACGAGGTATTGAGTTCAATCCAAAAGGGTTGCTACATTTCCGAAAAGTACTTATTGGCCCAAAACGGACACCGTTTGCATAAGTTACGCTCATTTCTTCGAAGCTCGAAAATCCAAGCGTTAAAAATATGCGAGCGATCGTTCTTCAAAAAAAGGTCGAAAACCCTAATACATCATTAGGAAATCATGAGCTAAACCCACAGCGGTCGCTACATTTCCGAAAACTACTTATGGTCCCGAAATGGACACCGTCTGCGAAAGTTATGCTCAATTCCTCGGACGCCGTCAATCCAAATATGCAGCTGCACGTTCTTCAAAAAATGGTCAAAATCCCTCATACGTCACGAAGAGGTAGTGAGTTTAATCCAAAAGGGTCGCTACAATTCCGAAAAGTACTTATGGGCCCAAAACGGACACCGTTTGCATAAGTTACGCTCATTTCTTCGAAGCTCGAAAATCCAAGCGTTAAAAATATGTGAGCGGTCGTTCTTTAAAAAAAGGACGAAAACCCTAATGCGTCATTATGAAATCGTGAGCTAAACCCACAACGGTCGCTACATTTCCGAAAACTACTTATGGTCCTAAAACGGACACCGTCTGCGAAAGTTATGCTCAATTCCTCGAACGTCGTCAATCCAAATATCCAGGTGCACGTTCTTCAAAAAATGGTCAAAATCCCTCATACGTCACGACGAAGTAGTGAGTTCAATCCAAAATGGTCGCTACATTTTCGAAAAGTATTTATGGGCCCAAAACGGACACCATTTGCATAAGTTACGCTTATTTCTTCGAAGCTCGAAAATCCAAGCGTTAAAAATATGCGAGCGGTCGTTCTTCAAAAAAAGGTAGAAAACCCTAATACGTCATTACGAAATCTTGAGCTAAACCCACAGCGGTCGCTACATTTCCGGAAACTACTTATGGTCCCGAAACGGACACCGTCCACAAAAGCTATGCACAATTCGTCGAACGCCGTCAATGCAAATATGCAGCTGCAAGTTCTTCAAAAAATGGTCAAAATCCCTCATACGTCATGACGAAGTAGTGAGTTCAATCCAAAAGGGTCGCTACATTTTCGAAAAGTACTTATGGGCCCAAAACGGACACCGTTTGAATAAGTTACCCTCATTTCTTCGAAGCTCGAAAATCCAAGCGTTAAAAATATGCGAGCGATCGTTCTTCAAAAAAAGGTCGAAAACCCTAACACGTCATTAGGAAATCGTGAGCTAAACCCACAGCGGTCGCTACATTTCCGAAAACTACTTATGGTCCCGAAATGGACACCGTCTGCGAAAGTTATGCTCAATTCCTCGGACGCCGTCAATCCAAATATGCAGCTGCACGTTCTTCAAAAAAAGGTCAAAATCCCTCATACGTCACAACGAGGTAGTGAGTTTAATCCAAAAGGGTCGCTACATTTCCGAAAAGTACTTATGGGCCCAAAACGGACACCGTTTGCATAAGTTACGCTCATTTCTTCGAAGCTCGAAAATCAAAGCGTTAAAAATATGCGAGCGGTCGTTCATCAAAAAAATGACGAAACCCCTAATACGTCATTACGAAATCGTGAGCTAAACCCACAGCGGTCGCTACATTTTCGAAAACTACTTATGGTCCCGAAATGGACACCGTCTGCGAAAGTTAAGCTCAATTCCTCGGACGCCGTCAATCCAAATATGCAGCTGCACGTTCTTCAAAAAATGGTCAAAATCCCTCATACGTCATGACGAGGTAGTGAGTTTAATCCAAAAGGGTCGCTACATTTCCGAAAAGTACTTATGGGCCCAAAACGGACACCGTTTGCATAAGTTACGCTCATTTCTTCTAAGCTCGAAAATCCAAGCGTTAAAAATATGCGAGCGGTCGTTCTTCAAAAAAAGGACGAAAACCCAAATACGTCATTACGAAATCGTGAGCTAAACCCACAACTGTCGCTACATTTCCGAAAACTACTTATGGTCCCAAAACGGACACCGTCTGCGAAAGTTATGCTCAATTCCTCGAACGCCGTCAATCCAAATATGCAGGAGCACGTTCTGCAAAAAATGGTCAAAATCCCTCGTACGTCATGGCGAAGTAGTGAGTTCAATCGAAAAGGGTCGCTACATTTCCGAAAAGTACTTATGGGCCCAAAACGGACACCGTTTGCATAAGTTACGCTCATTTCTTCCAAGCTCGAAAATCTAAGCGTTAAAAATTTGCGAGCGTTCGTTCATAAAAAAAAGGACGAAAACCCTAATACGTCATTACGAAATCGTGAGCTAAACCCACAACTGTCGCTACATTTCCGAAAACTACTTATGTTCCCAAAACGGACACCGTCTGCGAAAGTTATCCCCAATTCCTCGAACGCCGTCAATCCAAATATGCAGGAGCACGTTCTGCAAAAAATGGTCAAAATCCCTCGTACGTCATGGCGAAGTAGTGAGTTCAATCGAAAAGGGTCGCTACATTTCCGAAAAGTACTTATGGGCCCAAAACGGACACCGTTTGCATAGGTTACGCTCATTTCTTCTAAGCTCGAAAATCCAAGCGTTAAAAATATGCGAGCGGTCGTTCTTCAAAAAAAGGACGAAAACCCAAATACGTCATTACGAAATCGTGAGCTAAACCCGCAACGGTCGCTACATTTTCGAAAACTACTTATGGTCCCAAAAAGGACACCGTCTACGAAAGTTTTGCTCAATTCCTCGAACGCCGTCAATCCAAATATGCAGCTCCACGTTCTTCAAAAAATGGTCAAAATCCCTCATACGTCACGACGAAGTCATGAGTTCAATCCAAAAGGGTCGCTACATTTCCGAAAAGTACTTATGGGCCCAAAACGGACACCGTTTGCATAAGTTACGCTCATTTCTTCCAAGCTCGAAAATCCAAGCTTTAAAAATATGCGAGCGGTCGTTCATCAAAAAAAGGACGAAAACCCTAATACGTCTTTACGAAATTGTGAGCCAAACCCACAACGGTCGCTACACTTCCGAAAACTACTTATGGTCCCGAAACGGACACCGTCTGCGAAAGTTATGCTCAATTCCTCGAACGCCGTCAATCCAAATATGCAGCTGCACGTTCTTCAAAAAATTGTCAAAATCCCTCATACAACACGACGAATTAGTGAGTTCAATCCAAAATGGTCGCTACATTTTCGAAAAGTACTCATGGGCCAAAAATGGACACCGTTTGCATAAGTTGCGCTCATTTCTTCGAAGCTCGAAAATCCAAGCGTTAAAAATATGCGAGCGGTCGTTCTTCAAAAAAAGGTCGAAAACCCAAATACGTCATTACGAAATCTTGAGATAAACCCACAGCTGTCGCTACATTTCCGGAAACTACTTATGGTCCCGAAACGGACACCGTCTGCAAAAGTTATGCTCAATTCCTCGAACGCCGTCAATCCAAATAGGCAGCTGCATGTTCTTCAAAAAATTGTCAAAATCCCTCATACAACACGACGAATTAGTGAGTTCGATCCAAAATGGTCGCTACATCTCCGAAAAGTACTTTTGGGCCCAAAACGGACACCGTTTCCATAAGTTGTGCTCATTTCTGCGAATGTCGAAAATCCAAGCGTTAAAAATATGCGAGCGGTCGTTCTTCAAAAAAATGACGAAAACCCTAATACGTCATTATGAAATCATGAGCTAAACCCACAATGGTCGCTACATTTCCGAAAACTACTTATGGTCCCAAAACGGACACCGTCTGCGAAACTTATGCTCAATTCCTCGAACGCCGTCAATCCAAATATGCAGGAGCACGTTCTTCAAAAAATGGTCAAAATCCCTCATACGTTACGACGAAGTCGTGAGTTCAATCCAAAAGGGTCGCTACTTTTCCGAAAAGTACTTATGGGCCCAAAACGGACACCGTTTGCATAAGTTACGCTCATTTCTTCCAAGCTCGAAAATCTAAGCGTTAAAAATTTGCGAGCGGTCGTTCATAAAAAAAAGGACGAAAACCCTAATACGTCATTACGAAATCGTGAGCTAAACCCACAACTGTCGCTACATTTCCGAAAACTACTTATGTTCCCAAAACGGACACCGTCTGCGAAAGTTATCCCCAATTCCTCGAACGCCGTCAATCCAAATATGCAGGAGCACGTTCTGCAAAAAATGGTCAAAATCCCTCGTACGTCATGGCGAAGTAGTGAGTTCAATCGAAAAGGGTCGCTACATTTCCGAAAAGTACTTATGGGCCCAAAACGGACACCGTTTGCATAAGTTACGCTCATTTCTTCGTAGCTCGAAAATCCAAGCGTTAAAAATATGCGAGCGGTCGTTCATCAAAAAAAGGACGAAAATACTAATACGTCATTACGAAATCGTGAGCTAAACCCAAAACGGTATCTACATTTCCGAAAACTACTTATGGTCCCAAAACGGACACCGTCTGCGAAAGTTATGCTCAATTCCTCGAACGCCGTCAATCCAAATATGCAGCTGCACGTTCTTCAAAAAATGGTCAAAATCCCTCATACGTCATGATGAAGTAGTGAGTTCAATCCAAAAGGGTCGCTACTTTTCCGAAAAGTACTTATGGGCTCAAAACGGACACCGTTTGCATAAGTTACGCTCATTTCTTCGAAGCTCAAAAATCCAAGCGTTAAAAATGTGCGAGCGGTCATTCTTCAAAAAAAGGACGAAAATCCTAATACGTCATTACGAAATCGTGAGCTAAACCCTAAACGGTCGCAACATTTCCAAAAAGTTCTTGTGGTCGCATAACGGACACCGTCTGCAAAAGTTAAGCTCAATTCTTCGAACGTCGTCAATCCAAATATGCAGCTGCACGTTCTTCAAAAAATGGTCAAAATCCCTCATACGTCATGATGAAGTAGTGAGTTCAATCCAAAAGGGTCGCTACTTTTCCGAAAAGTACTTATGGGCTCAAAACGGACACCGTTTGCATAAGTTACGCTCATTTCTTCCAAGCTCGAAAATCCAAGCGTTAAAAATATGCGAGCGGTCGTTCATCAAAAAAAGGACGAAAACCCTAATATGTCATTACAAAATCGTGAACTAAACCCAGAACGGTCGCTACATTTCCGAAAACTACTTATGGTCCCAAAACGGACACTGTCTGCGAAAGTTATGCTCAATTCCTCGAACGTCGTCAATCCAAATATGCAGCTGCACGTTCTTCAAAAAATGGTCAAAATCCCTCATACGTCACGACGAAGTAGTGAGTTCAATCCAAAAGGGTCGCTACATTTCCGAAAAGTACTTATGGGCCCAAAATGGACACCGT